>NW_026610545.1:0-231143 GCF_029499605.1 Hyla sarda
ACTTTAGACTGTATCTAAACCTGCTCCAACATGGACTGACATTCTGGCCTACTTTCAGCCGATGCGACTTGTCTGTCGCTGAACAGTCGCTTTTTATGTATTCAGCACCTATGTATAATGTTGTAAAAATGCTCTAGAAGCTAAAGTCGCAGAAATGTCACACATATTTGGCCTGCAACTTTCTGTGCAACAAATTCAGACAGGAAAAATCAGTATAAATCCTTAGAAAATTATCCCCCAGTGTCTCCATCTGCTGGCGGTATTGAATAAGCATTGCTGCACTGATGGGGTATGCATTAGACGAAAAAAAAGAAGAAAAAGAAGAATAATACGCCCAGAAAAGAGGCGAAAAGGAGAAAAACGTAAAAAAACGTGAAAAAAAAGTAAGAGGAAGAGAAGGGAAAAAAAGGTGGAAATGGGTTTAAAAGTGATTTCGGCGGAGAAATATATATATATATATATATATATATATATATATATATATATATATATACGCGCACACACACACATATATATAAACGTATTCTCCGTTGAGATATTGCAGCCGCTGCTGTGTCCAGGCCCAGGAGCCTTAGCACTGTGCTGTGATGTCACTCAATACCACTGACATCACTAGGTGTAAACAACATCTCTCCTTTGCTGTGTATGTGACTATGGAGCTGTTTGGTGATGTCGTCTATTATGGCCTTCATAGAAGCAACAGGAGATTGTTGCATCCATCTAGAACCCTCAGAACTACAGTGCTATGATGTCACTCACTTCCACAGGCCTTGCAGAGTGTAAACAACAACAACCCAGCTTTGTTGTGTATGTAACCATAGGGATTTGTGATGTCACCTAGAACCTTCACAGCAGCGACAGCTTTATGAGGAGCATCAGCACTGCTCTGCCTGAGCAGAACCATCACCGCCATAGGTTGTCAAATAACCCGGATTTAACCCACACAGGTAAGTCCAATGGGGTGCAGGCATGTCCTCTATGCTTACAGCTTCCCGTGGGTGTTGGTTTGATACCGTTTGGGGACAGCCAAGGAGGCATCTGCAGGCAACAAAGGTAGGTGTGTGCTTGTGTGTGTGTTTCCTATGCAGATCCTAAGCCCAGTGTCACATGCAAGTAGGAGGAGTAAGAAGGGTTCCTGGCAAATCCGGGTTATGGATTGCATTTAAAAAGGCCCCGTGGGAGTGCAATGGGCCCCTGTCTTGCTGCTTAGCAATAATGGTATGGGTTTAGGTTCTGCTGTGTGTACTGGTGGTTGACTGCCCCCCAGCCCAGAGTGTGCATGGAAAATTGTCTGGCAGCCTCCCTGACAGCAAGCAGTGATAGTGCCCATGAAGGGGACCTTGTTGGGCCCGCCCCTTTCACGGTTATCGCTTCTCGGCCTTTTGGCTAAGATCAAGTGTAGTATCTGTTCTTATCAGTTTAATATCTGATACGTCCCCTATCTGGGGACCATATATTAAATGGATTTTTGAGAACGGGGGCCGATTTCGAAGCTTGCTTCCGTCGCCCTATGCATTGACCCGATATGGCAGTATCTTCGGGTACAGTGCACCACCCCCTTACAGGGTTAAAAAGAAAGATTCCTACTTTCATTGCTACCTGCTTGCTGGCTAGCCAGCTAGCCAGCCCTGTGGGCCTTGCTGCTGCAGCCAAAAAACAAAAGGTGGTGCTGCTGCTGCTGCTTCTGCTGCTTCTGCTTGTGTCTGGCCGCTGTTGGAGCGTCCAGGCACAGGACTTCTGCTGCTGCTGACTAAATGGCCTCCTTAATTGGATCATTTGAGTAGCCAGCACACCTGTGCAGGTAGGGCATGACATGATAGGCAGCTGCCTTGATAGCGGGTGGGTGCTGAATGTTCCTAATTGACAAAATAAGATTAATGCTTATGAAGAAATATAAAATCTCATCCCTTCCCCAATATCGCGCCACACCCCTACCCCTTAATTCCCTGGTTGAACTTGATGGACATATGTCTTTTTTCGACCGTACTAACTATGTAACTATGTAACATAACATGGGGGGGGGGGGGGGGTCTCCTGGCTGTTCACACAGGTGTGTCATTGCTGTACATTGACCATGCATTGCTTCTGTGGTATTGCAAAGGCAAAGACAAATGCTTCCAGCCATCCATTGCACTAATGGATTGGTCATCAGCTGGCTGTCTATGTCCCGCATCAATATAGACCAAAGTACAGAGGGTTAGGCTATGCTATTGTGCACCTACCTGATGCATCAGAAGGTGCGAGGCCCTTGCTAAATTCTGTGCACAGACTTTGAGATCTATACTTTAGACTGTATCTAAACCTGCTCCAACATGGACTGACATTCTGGCCTACTTTCAGCCGATGCGACTTGTCTGTCGCTGAACAGTCGCTTTTTATGTATTCAGCACCTATGTATAATGTTGTAAAAATGCTCTAGAAGCTAAAGTCGCAGAAATGTCACACATATTTGGCCTGCAACTTTCTGTGCGACAAATTCAGACAGGAAAAATCAGTATAAATCCTTAGAAAATTATCCCCCAGTGTCTCCATCTGCTGGCGGTATTGAATAAGCATTGCTGCACTGATGGGGTATGCATTAGACGAAAAAAAAGAAGAAAAAGAAGAATAATACGCCCAGAAAAGAGGCGAAAAGGAGAAAAACGTAAAAAAACGTGAAAAAAAAGTAAGAGGAAGAGAAGGGAAAAAAAGGTGGAAATGGGTTTAAAAGTGATTTCGGCGGAGAAATATATATATATATATATATATATATATATATATATATATATATACGCGCACACACACACATATATATAAACGTATTCTCCGTTGAGATATTGCAGCCGCTGCTGTGTCCAGGCCCAGGAGCCTTAGCACTGTGCTGTGATGTCACTCAATACCACTGACATCACTAGGTGTAAACAACATCTCTCCTTTGCTGTGTATGTGACTATGGAGCTGTTTGGTGATGTCGTCTATTATGGCCTTCATAGAAGCAACAGGAGATTGTTGCATCCATCTAGAACCCTCAGAACTACAGTGCTATGATGTCACTCACTTCCACAGGCCTTGCAGAGTGTAAACAACAACAACCCAGCTTTGTTGTGTATGTAACCATAGGGATTTGTGATGTCACCTAGAACCTTCACAGCAGCGACAGCTTTATGAGGAGCATCAGCACTGCTCTGCCTGAGCAGAACCATCACCGCCATAGGTTGTCAAATAACCCGGATTTAACCCACACAGGTAAGTCCAATGGGGTGCAGGCATGTCCTCTATGCTTACAGCTTCCCGTGGGTGTTGGTTTGATACCGTTTGGGGACAGCCAAGGAGGCATCTGCAGGCAACAAAGGTAGGTGTGTGCTTGTGTGTGTGTTTCCTATGCAGATCCTAAGCCCAGTGTCACATGCAAGTAGGAGGAGTAAGAAGGGTTCCTGGCAAATCCGGGTTATGGATTGCATTTAAAAAGGCCCCGTGGGAGTGCAATGGGCCCCTGTCTTGCTGCTTAGCAATAATGGTATGGGTTTAGGTTCTGCTGTGTGTACTGGTGGTTGACTGCCCCCCAGCCCAGAGTGTGCATGGAAAATTGTCTGGCAGCCTCCCTGACAGCAAGCAGTGATAGTGCCCATGAAGGGGACCTTGTTGGGCCCGCCCCTTTCACGGTTATCGCTTCTCGGCCTTTTGGCTAAGATCAAGTGTAGTATCTGTTCTTATCAGTTTAATATCTGATACGTCCCCTATCTGGGGACCATATATTAAATGGATTTTTGAGAACGGGGGCCGATTTCGAAGCTTGCTTCCGTCGCCCTATGCATTGACCCGATATGGCAGTATCTTCGGGTACAGTGCACCACCCCCTTACAGGGTTAAAAAGAAAGATTCCTACTTTCATTGCTACCTGCTTGCTGGCTAGCCAGCTAGCCAGCCCTGTGGGCCTTGCTGCTGCAGCCAAAAAACAAAAGGTGGTGCTGCTGCTGCTGCTTCTGCTGCTTCTGCTTGTGTCTGGCCGCTGTTGGAGCGTCCAGGCACAGGACTTCTGCTGCTGCTGACTAAATGGCCTCCTTAATTGGATCATTTGAGTAGCCAGCACACCTGTGCAGGTAGGGCATGACATGATAGGCAGCTGCCTTGATAGCGGGTGGGTGCTGAATGTTCCTAATTGACAAAATAAGATTAATGCTTATGAAGAAATATAAAATCTCATCCCTTCCCCAATATCGCGCCACACCCCTACCCCTTAATTCCCTGGTTGAACTTGATGGACATATGTCTTTTTTCGACCGTACTAACTATGTAACTATGTAACATAACATGGGGGGGGGGGGGGGTCTCCTGGCTGTTCACACAGGTGTGTCATTGCTGTACATTGACCATGCATTGCTTCTGTGGTATTGCAAAGGCAAAGACAAATGCTTCCAGCCATCCATTGCACTAATGGATTGGTCATCAGCTGGCTGTCTATGTCCCGCATCAATATAGACCAAAGTACAGAGGGTTAGGCTATGCTATTGTGCACCTACCTGATGCATCAGAAGGTGCGAGGCCCTTGCTAAATTCTGTGCACAGACTTTGAGATCTATACTTTAGACTGTATCTAAACCTGCTCCAACATGGACTGACATTCTGGCCTACTTTCAGCCGATGCGACTTGTCTGTCGCTGAACAGTCGCTTTTTATGTATTCAGCACCTATGTATAATGTTGTAAAAATGCTCTAGAAGCTAAAGTCGCAGAAATGTCACACATATTTGGCCTGCAACTTTCTGTGCGACAAATTCAGACAGGAAAAATCAGTATAAATCCTTAGAAAATTATCCCCCAGTGTCTCCATCTGCTGGCGGTATTGAATAAGCATTGCTGCACTGATGGGGTATGCATTAGACGAAAAAAAAGAAGAAAAAGAAGAATAATACGCCCAGAAAAGAGGCGAAAAGGAGAAAAACGTAAAAAAACGTGAAAAAAAAGTAAGAGGAAGAGAAGGGAAAAAAAGGTGGAAATGGGTTTAAAAGTGATTTCGGCGGAGAAATATATATATATATATATATATATATATATATATATATATATACGCGCACACACACACATATATATAAACGTATTCTCCGTTGAGATATTGCAGCCGCTACTGTGTCCAGGCCCAGGAGCCTTAGCACTGTGCTGTGATGTCACTCAATACCACTGACATCACTAGGTGTAAACAACATCTCTCCTTTGCTGTGTATGTGACTATGGAGCTGTTTGGTGATGTCGTCTATTATGGCCTTCATAGAAGCAACAGGAGATTGTTGCATCCATCTAGAACCCTCAGAACTACAGTGCTATGATGTCACTCACTTCCACAGGCCTTGCAGAGTGTAAACAACAACAACCCAGCTTTGTTGTGTATGTAACCATAGGGATTTGTGATGTCACCTAGAACCTTCACAGCAGCGACAGCTTTATGAGGAGCATCAGCACTGCTCTGCCTGAGCAGAACCATCACCGCCATAGGTTGTCAAATAACCCGGATTTAACCCACACAGGTAAGTCCAATGGGGTGCAGGCATGTCCTCTATGCTTACAGCTTCCCGTGGGTGTTGGTTTGATACCGTTTGGGGACAGCCAAGGAGGCATCTGCAGGCAACAAAGGTAGGTGTGTGCTTGTGTGTGTGTTTCCTATGCAGATCCTAAGCCCAGTGTCACATGCAAGTAGGAGGAGTAAGAAGGGTTCCTGGCAAATCCGGGTTATGGATTGCATTTAAAAAGGCCCCGTGGGAGTGCAATGGGCCCCTGTCTTGCTGCTTAGCAATAATGGTATGGGTTTAGGTTCTGCTGTGTGTACTGGTGGTTGACTGCCCCCCAGCCCAGAGTGTGCATGGAAAATTGTCTGGCAGCCTCCCTGACAGCAAGCAGTGATAGTGCCCATGAAGGGGACCTTGTTGGGCCCGCCCCTTTCACGGTTATCGCTTCTCGGCCTTTTGGCTAAGATCAAGTGTAGTATCTGTTCTTATCAGTTTAATATCTGATACGTCCCCTATCTGGGGACCATATATTAAATGGATTTTTGAGAACGGGGGCCGATTTCGAAGCTTGCTTCCGTCGCCCTATGCATTGACCCGATATGGCAGTATCTTCGGGTACAGTGCACCACCCCCTTACAGGGTTAAAAAGAAAGATTCCTACTTTCATTGCTACCTGCTTGCTGGCTAGCCAGCTAGCCAGCCCTGTGGGCCTTGCTGCTGCAGCCAAAAAACAAAAGGTGGTGCTGCTGCTGCTGCTTCTGCTGCTTCTGCTTGTGTCTGGCCGCTGTTGGAGCGTCCAGGCACAGGACTTCTGCTGCTGCTGACTAAATGGCCTCCTTAATTGGATCATTTGAGTAGCCAGCACACCTGTGCAGGTAGGGCATGACATGATAGGCAGCTGCCTTGATAGCGGGTGGGTGCTGAATGTTCCTAATTGACAAAATAAGATTAATGCTTATGAAGAAATATAAAATCTCATCCCTTCCCCAATATCGCGCCACACCCCTACCCCTTAATTCCCTGGTTGAACTTGATGGACATATGTCTTTTTTCGACCGTACTAACTATGTATCTATGTAACATAACATGGGGGGGGGGGGGGGGGGGGGTCTCCTGGCTGTTCACACAGGTGTGTCATTGCTGTACATTGACCATGCATTGCTTCTGTGGTATTGCAAAGGCAAAGACAAATGCTTCCAGCCATCCATTGCACTAATGGATTGGTCATCAGCTGGCTGTCTATGTCCCGCATCAATATAGACCAAAGTACAGAGGGTTAGGCTATGCTATTGTGCACCTACCTGATGCATCAGAAGGTGCGAGGCCCTTGCTAAATTCTGTGCACAGACTTTGAGATCTATACTTTAGACTGTATCTAAACCTGCTCCAACATGGACTGACATTCTGGCCTACTTTCAGCCGATGCGACTTGTCTGTCGCTGAACAGTCGCTTTTTATGTATTCAGCACCTATGTATAATGTTGTAAAAATGCTCTAGAAGCTAAAGTCGCAGAAATGTCACACATATTTGGCCTGCAACTTTCTGTGCGACAAATTCAGACAGGAAAAATCAGTATAAATCCTTAGAAAATTATCCCCCAGTGTCTCCATCTGCTGGCGGTATTGAATAAGCATTGCTGCACTGATGGGGTATGCATTAGACGAAAAAAAAGAAGAAAAAGAAGAATAATACGCCCAGAAAAGAGGCGAAAAGGAGAAAAACGTAAAAAAACGTGAAAAAAAAGTAAGAGGAAGAGAAGGGAAAAAAAGGTGGAAATGGGTTTAAAAGTGATTTCGGCGGAGAAATATATATATATATATATATATATATATATATATATATATATATATATATACGCGCACACACACACATATATATAAACGTATTCTCCGTTGAGATATTGCAGCCGCTGCTGTGTCCAGGCCCAGGAGCCTTAGCACTGTGCTGTGATGTCACTCAATACCACTGACATCACTAGGTGTAAACAACATCTCTCCTTTGCTGTGTATGTGACTATGGAGCTGTTTGGTGATGTCGTCTATTATGGCCTTCATAGAAGCAACAGGAGATTGTTGCATCCATCTAGAACCCTCAGAACTACAGTGCTATGATGTCACTGACTTCCACAGGCCTTGCAGAGTGTAAACAACAACAACCCAGCTTTGTTGTGTATGTAACCATAGGGATTTGTGATGTCACCTAGAACCTTCACAGCAGCGACAGCTTTATGAGGAGCATCAGCACTGCTCTGCCTGAGCAGAACCATCACCGCCATAGGTTGTCAAATAACCCGGATTTAACCCACACAGGTAAGTCCAATGGGGTGCAGGCATGTCCTCTATGCTTACAGCTTCCCGTGGGTGTTGGTTTGATACCGTTTGGGGACAGCCAAGGAGGCATCTGCAGGCAACAAAGGTAGGTGTGTGCTTGTGTGTGTGTTTCCTATGCAGATCCTAAGCCCAGTGTCACATGCAAGTAGGAGGAGTAAGAAGGGTTCCTGGCAAATCCGGGTTATGGATTGCATTTAAAAAGGCCCCGTGGGAGTGCAATGGGCCCCTGTCTTGCTGCTTAGCAATAATGGTATGGGTTTAGGTTCTGCTGTGTGTACTGGTGGTTGACTGCCCCCCAGCCCAGAGTGTGCATGGAAAATTGTCTGGCAGCCTCCCTGACAGCAAGCAGTGATAGTGCCCATGAAGGGGACCTTGTTGGGCCCGCCCCTTTCACGGTTATCGCTTCTCGGCCTTTTGGCTAAGATCAAGTGTAGTATCTGTTCTTATCAGTTTAATATCTGATACGTCCCCTATCTGGGGACCATATATTAAATGGATTTTTGAGAACGGGGGCCGATTTCGAAGCTTGCTTCCGTCGCCCTATGCATTGACCCGATATGGCAGTATCTTCGGGTACAGTGCACCACCCCCTTACAGGGTTAAAAAGAAAGATTCCTACTTTCATTGCTACCTGCTTGCTGGCTAGCCAGCTAGCCAGCCCTGTGGGCCTTGCTGCTGCAGCCAAAAAACAAAAGGTGGTGCTGCTGCTGCTGCTTCTGCTGCTTCTGCTTGTGTCTGGCCGCTGTTGGAGCGTCCAGGCACAGGACTTCTGCTGCTGCTGACTAAATGGCCTCCTTAATTGGATCATTTGAGTAGCCAGCACACCTGTGCAGGTAGGGCATGACATGATAGGCAGCTGCCTTGATAGCGGGTGGGTGCTGAATGTTCCTAATTGACAAAATAAGATTAATGCTTATGAAGAAATATAAAATCTCATCCCTTCCCCAATATCGCGCCACACCCCTACCCCTTAATTCCCTGGTTGAACTTGATGGACATATGTCTTTTTTCGACCGTACTAACTATGTAACTATGTAACATAACATGGGGGGGGGGGGGGGTCTCCTGGCTGTTCACACAGGTGTGTCATTGCTGTACATTGACCATGCATTGCTTCTGTGGTATTGCAAAGGCAAAGACAAATGCTTCCAGCCATCCATTGCACTAATGGATTGGTCATCAGCTGGCTGTCTATGTCCCGCATCAATATAGACCAAAGTACAGAGGGTTAGGCTATGCTATTGTGCACCTACCTGATGCATCAGAAGGTGCGAGGCCCTTGCTAAATTCTGTGCACAGACTTTGAGATCTATACTTTAGACTGTATCTAAACCTGCTCCAACATGGACTGACATTCTGGCCTACTTTCAGCCGATGCGACTTGTCTGTCGCTGAACAGTCGCTTTTTATGTATTCAGCACCTATGTATAATGTTGTAAAAATGCTCTAGAAGCTAAAGTCGCAGAAATGTCACACATATTTGGCCTGCAACTTTCTGTGCGACAAATTCAGACAGGAACAATCAGTATAAATCCTTAGAAAATTATCCCCCAGTGTCTCCATCTGCTGGCGGTATTGAATAAGCATTGCTGCACTGATGGGGTATGCATTAGACGAAAAAAAAGAAGAAAAAGAAGAATAATACGCCCAGAAAAGAGGCGAAAAGGAGAAAAACGTAAAAAAACGTGAAAAAAAAGTAAGAGGAAGAGAAGGGAAAAAAAGGTGGAAATGGGTTTAAAAGTGATTTCGGCGGAGAATATATATATATATATATATATATATATATATATATATATATATATACGCGCACACACACACATATATATAAACGTATTCTCCGTTGAGATATTGCAGCCGCTGCTGTGTCCAGGCCCAGGAGCCTTAGCACTGTGCTGTGATGTCACTCAATACCACTGACATCACTAGGTGTAAACAACATCTCTCCTTTGCTGTGTATGTGACTATGGAGCTGTTTGGTGATGTCGTCTATTATGGCCTTCATAGAAGCAACAGGAGATTGTTGCATCCATCTAGAACCCTCAGAACTACAGTGCTATGATGTCACTCACTTCCACAGGCCTTGCAGAGTGTAAACAACAACAACCCAGCTTTGTTGTGTATGTAACCATAGGGATTTGTGATGTCACCTAGAACCTTCACAGCAGCGACAGCTTTATGAGGAGCATCAGCACTGCTCTGCCTGAGCAGAACCATCACCGCCATAGGTTGTCAAATAACCCGGATTTAACCCACACAGGTAAGTCCAATGGGGTGCAGGCATGTCCTCTATGCTTACAGCTTCCCGTGGGTGTTGGTTTGATACCGTTTGGGGACAGCCAAGGAGGCATCTGCAGGCAACAAAGGTAGGTGTGTGCTTGTGTGTGTGTTTCCTATGCAGATCCTAAGCCCAGTGTCACATGCAAGTAGGAGGAGTAAGAAGGGTTCCTGGCAAATCCGGGTTATGGATTGCATTTAAAAAGGCCCCGTGGGAGTGCAATGGGCCCCTGTCTTGCTGCTTAGCAATAATGGTATGGGTTTAGGTTCTGCTGTGTGTACTGGTGGTTGACTGCCCCCCAGCCCAGAGTGTGCATGGAAAATTGTCTGGCAGCCTCCCTGACAGCAAGCAGTGATAGTGCCCATGAAGGGGACCTTGTTGGGCCCGCCCCTTTCACGGTTATCGCTTCTCGGCCTTTTGGCTAAGATCAAGTGTAGTATCTGTTCTTATCAGTTTAATATCTGATACGTCCCCTATCTGGGGACCATATATTAAATGGATTTTTGAGAACGGGGGCCGATTTCGAAGCTTGCTTCCGTCGCCCTATGCATTGACCCGATATGGCAGTATCTTCGGGTACAGTGCACCACCCCCTTACAGGGTTAAAAAGAAAGATTCCTACTTTCATTGCTACCTGCTTGCTGGCTAGCCAGCTAGCCAGCCCTGTGGGCCTTGCTGCTGCAGCCAAAAAACAAAAGGTGGTGCTGCTGCTGCTGCTTCTGCTGCTTCTGCTTGTGTCTGGCCGCTGTTGGAGCGTCCAGGCACAGGACTTCTGCTGCTGCTGACTAAATGGCCTCCTTAATTGGATCATTTGAGTAGCCAGCACACCTGTGCAGGTAGGGCATGACATGATAGGCAGCTGCCTTGATAGCGGGTGGGTGCTGAATGTTCCTAATTGACAAAATAAGATTAATGCTTATGAAGAAATATAAAATCTCATCCCTTCCCCAATATCGCGCCACACCCCTACCCCTTAATTCCCTGGTTGAACTTGATGGACATATGTCTTTTTTCGACCGTACTAACTATGTAACTATGTAACATAACATGGGGGGGGGGGGGGTCTCCTGGCTGTTCACACAGGTGTGTCATTGCTGTACATTGACCATGCATTGCTTCTGTGGTATTGCAAAGGCAAAGACAAATGCTTCCAGCCATCCATTGCACTAATGGATTGGTCATCAGCTGGCTGTCTATGTCCCGCATCAATATAGACCAAAGTACAGAGGGTTAGGCTATGCTATTGTGCACCTACCTGATGCATCAGAAGGTGCGAGGCCCTTGCTAAATTCTGTGCACAGACTTTGAGATCTATACTTTAGACTGTATCTAAACCTGCTCCAACATGGACTGACATTCTGGCCTACTTTCAGCCGATGCGACTTGTCTGTCGCTGAACAGTCGCTTTTTATGTATTCAGCACCTATGTATAATGTTGTAAAAATGCTCTAGAAGCTAAAGTCGCAGAAATGTCACACATATTTGGCCTGCAACTTTCTGTGCGACAAATTCAGACAGGAAAAATCAGTATAAATCCTTAGAAAATTATCCCCCAGTGTCTCCATCTGCTGGCGGTATTGAATAAGCATTGCTGCACTGATGGGGTATGCATTAGACGAAAAAAAAGAAGAAAAAGAAGAATAATACGCCCAGAAAAGAGGCGAAAAGGAGAAAAACGTAAAAAAACGTGAAAAAAAAGTAAGAGGAAGAGAAGGGAAAAAAAGGTGGAAATGGGTTTAAAAGTGATTTCGGCGGAGAATATATATATATATATATATATATATATATATATATATACGCGCACACACACACATATATATAAACGTATTCTCCGTTGAGATATTGCAGCCGCTGCTGTGTCCAGGCCCAGGAGCCTTAGCACTGTGCTGTGATGTCACTCAATACCACTGACATCACTAGGTGTAAACAACATCTCTCCTTTGCTGTGTATGTGACTATGGAGCTGTTTGGTGATGTCGTCTATTATGGCCTTCATAGAAGCAACAGGCAGGAGATTGTTGCATCCATCTAGAACCCTCAGAACTACAGTGCTATGATGTCACTCACTTCCACAGGCCTTGCAGAGTGTAAACAACAACAACCAGCTTTGTTGTGTATGTACCATAGGGATTTGTGATGTCACCTAGAACCTTCACAGCAGCGACAGCTTTATGAGGAGCATCAGCACTGCTCTGCTGAGCAGAACCATCACCGCCATAGGTTGTCAAATAACCCGGGATTTAACCCCACACAGGTAAGTCCAATGGGGTGCAGGCATGTCCTCTATGCTTACAGCTTCCCCGTGGGTGTTGGTTTGATACCGTTTGGGGACAGCCAAGGAGGCATCTGCAGGCAACAAAGGTAGGTGTGTGCTTGTGTGTGTGTTTCCTATGCAGATCCTAAGCCCAGTGTCACATGCAAGTAGGAGGAGTAAGAAGGGTTCCTGGCAAATCCGGGGTTATGGATTGCATTTAAAAAGGCCCCGTGGGAGTGCAATGGGCCCCTGTCTTGCTGCTTAGCAATAATGGTATGGGTTTAGGTTCTGCTGTGTGTACTGGTGGTTGAACTGCCCCCCAGCCCAGAGTGTGCATGGAAAATTGTTCTGGCAGCCTCCCTTGACGAGCAAGCAGTGATAGTGCCCATGAAGGGGACCTTGTTGGGCCCGCCCCTTTCACGGTTATCGCTTCTCGGCCTTTTGGCTAAGATCAAGTGTAGTATTGTTCTTATCAGTTTAATATCTGATACGTCCCCTATCTGGGGACCATATATTAAATGGATTTTGAGAACGGGGGCCGATTTCGAAGCTTGCTTCCGTCGCCCTATGCATTGACCCGATATGGCAGTATCTTCGGGTACAGTGCACCACCCCTTACAGGGTTAAAAAGAAAGAATTCCTACTTTCATTGCTACCTGCTTGCTGGCTAGCCAGCTAGCCAGCCCTGTGGGCCTTGCTGCTGCAGCCAAAAAACAAAAGGTGGTGCTGCTGCTGCTGCTTCTGCTGCTTCTGCTTGTGTCTGGCCGCTGTTGGAGCGTCCAGGCACAGGACTTCTGCTGCTGCTACTAAAAGGCCTCCTTAATTGGATCATTTGAGTAGCCAGCACACCTGTGCAGGTAGGGCATGACATGATAGGCAGCTGCCTTGATAGCGGGTGGGTGCTGAATGTTCCTAATTGACAAAATAAGATTAATGCTTATGAAGAAATATAAAATCTCATCCCTTCCCCAATATCGCGCCACACCCCTACCCCTTAATTCCCTGGTTGAACTTGATGGACATATGTCTTTTTCGACCGTACTAACTATGTAACTATGTAACCATAACATGGGGGGGGGGGGGGGTCTCCTGGCTGTTCACACAGGTGTGTCATTGCTGTACATTGACCATGCATTGCTTCTGTGGTATTGCAAAGGCAAAGACAAATGCTTCCAGCCATCCATTGCACTAATGGATTGGTCATCAGCTGGCTGTCTATGTCCCGCATCAATATAGACCAAAGTACAGAGGGTTAGGCTATGCTATTGTGCACCTACCTGATGCATCAGAAGGTGCGAGGCCCTTGCTAAATTCTGTGCACAGACTTTGAGATCTATACTTTAGACTGTATCTAAACCTGCTCCAACATGGACTGACATTCTGGCCTACTTTCAGCCGATGCGACTTGTCTGTCGCTGAACAGTCGCTTTTTATGTATTCAGCACCTATGTATATATGTTTGTAAAAATGCTCTAGAAGCTAAAGTCGCAGAAATGTCACACATATTTGGCCTGCAACTTTCTGTGCGACAAATTCAGACAGGAAAAATCAGTATAAATCCTTAGAAAATTATCCCCCAGTGTCTCCATCTGCTGGCGGTATTGAATAAGCATTGCTGCACTGATGGGGTATGCATTAGACGAAAAAAAAGAAGAAAAAGAAGAATAATACGCCCAGAAAAGAGGCGAAAAGGAGAAAAACGTAAAAAAACGTGAAAAAAAGTAAGAGGAAGAGAAGGGAAAAAAAGGTGGAAATGGGTTTAAAAGTGATTTCGGCGGAGAAATATATATATATATATATTATATATATATATATATATATATACGCGCACACACACCACATATATATAAACGTATTCTCCGTGAGATATTGCAGCCGCTGCTGTGTCCAGGCCCAGGAGCCTTAGCACTGTGCTGTGATGTCACTCAATACCACTGACATCACTAGGTGTAAACAACATCTCTCCTTTGCTGTGTATGTGACTATGGAGCTGTTTGGTGATGTCGTCCTATTATGGCCTTCATAGAAGCAACAGGAGATTGTTGCATCCATCTAGAACCTCAGAACAACAGTGCTATGATGTCACTCACTTCCACAGGCCTTGCAGAGTGTAAACAACAACAACCAGCTTTGTTGTGTATGTAACCATAGGGATTTGTGATGTCACCTAGAACCTTCACAGCAGCGACAGCTTTAATGAGGAGCATCAGCACTGCTCTGCCTGAGCAGAACTCATCACCGCCATAGGTTGTCAAATAACCCGGATTTAACCCACACAGGTAAGTCCAATGGGTGCAGGCATGTCCTCTATGCTTACAGCTTCCCTGTGGGTGTTGGTTTGATACCGTTTGGGGACAGCCAAGGAGGCATCTGCAGGCAACAAAGGTAGGTGTGTGCTTGTGTGTGTGTTTCCTATGCAGATCCTAGCCCAGTGTCACATGCAAGTAGGAGGAGTAAGAAGGGTTCCTGGCAAATCCGGGTTATGGATTGCATTTAAAAAGGCCCCGTGGGAGTGCAATGGGCCCCCTGTCTTGCTGCTTAGCAATAATGGTATGGGTTTAGGTTCTGCTGTGTGTACTGGTGGTTGACTGCCCCCCAGCCCAGAGTGTGCATGGAAAATTGTCTGGCAGGCCTCCCTGACAGCAAGCAGTGATAGTGCCCATGAAGGGGGGGGACCTTGTTGGGCCCGCCCCTTTCACGGTTATCGCTTCTCGGCCTTTTGGCTAAGATCAAGTGTAGTATCTGTTCTTATCAGTTTAATATCCTGATACGTCCCCTATCTGGGGACCATATATTAAATGGATTTTGAGAACGGGGGCCGATTTCGAAGCTTGCTTCCGTCGCCCTATGCCATTGACCCGATATGGCAGTATCTTCGGGTACAGTGCACCACCCCTTACAGGGTTAAAAAGAAAGATTCCTACTTTCATTGCTACCTGCTTGCTGGCTAGCCAGCTAGCCAGCCCTGTGGGCCTTGCTGCTGCAGCCAAAAAACAAAAGGTGGTGCTGCTGCTGCTGCTTCTGCTGCTTCTGCTTGTGTCTGGCCGCTGTTGGGAGCGTCCAGGCACAGGACTTCTGCTGCTGCTGACTAAATGGCCTCCTTAATTGGATCATTTGAGTAGCCAGCACACCTGTGCAGGTAGGGCATGACATGATATGGCAGCTGCCTTGATAGCGGGTGGGTGCTGAATGTTCCCTAATTGACAAAATAAGATTAATGCTTATGAAGAAATATAAAATCTCATCCCTTCCCCAATATCGCGCCACACCCTACCCCTAATTCCCTGGTTGAACTTGATGGACATATGTCTTTTTTCGGACCGTACTAACTATTTAACTATGTAACATAACATGGGGGGGGGGGGGGTCTCCTGGCTGTTCACACAGGTGTGTCATTGCTGTACATTGACCATGCATTGCTTCTGTGGTATTGCAAAGGCAAAGACAAATGCTTCCAGCCCATCCATTGCACTAATGGATTGGTCATCAGCTGGCTGTCTATGTCCCGCATCAATTATAGACCAAAGTACAGAGGGTTAGGCTATGCTATTGTGCACCTACCTGATGCATCAGAAGGTGCGAGGCCTTGCTAAATTCTGTGCACAGACTTTGAGATCTATACTTTAGACTGTATCTAAACCTGCTCCAACATGGACTGACATTCTGGCCTACTTTCAGCCGATGCGACTTGTCTGTCGCTGAACAGGTACGCTTTTTATGTATTCAGCAACCTATGTATAATGTTGTAAAAATGCTCTAGAAGCTAAAGTCGCAGAAATGTCACACATATTTGGCCTGCAACTTTCTGTGCGACTAATTCAGACAGGAAAATCAGTATAAATCCTTAGAAAATTATCCCCCAGTGTCTCCATCTGCTGGCGGTATTGAATAAGCATTGCTTGCACTGATGGGGTATGCATTAGACGAAAAAAAAGAAGAAAAAGAAGAATAATACGCCAGAAAAGAGGCGAAAAAGGAGAAAAACGTAAAAAAACGTGAAAAAAAAGTAAGAGGAAGAGAAGGGAAAAAAAGGTGGAAATGGGTTTAAAAGTGATTTCGGCCGGAGAAATATAGTATATATATATATATATATATATATATATATACGCGCACACACACACATATATATAAACGTATTCTCCGTTGAGATATTGCAGCCCGCTGCTGTGTCCCAGGCCCAGGAGCCTTAGCACTGTGCTGTGATGTCACTCAATACCACTGACATCACTAGGTGTAAACAACATCTCTCCTTTGCTGTGTATGTGGACTATGGAGCTGTTTGGTGATGTCGTCTATTATGGCCTTCATAGAAGCAACAGGAGATTGTTGCATCCATCTAGAACCCTCAGAACTACAGTGCTATGATGTCACTCACTTCCACAGGCCTTGCAGAGTGTAAACAACAACAACCAGCTTTGTTGTGTATGTAACCATAGGGATTTGTGATGTCACCTAGAACCTTCACAGCAGCGACAGCTTTATGAGGAGCATCAGCACTGCTCTGCCTGAGCAGAAACCATCACCGCCATAGGTTGTCAAATAACCCGGATTTAACCCACACAGGTAAGTCCAATGGGGTGCAGGCAATGTCCTCTATGCTTACAGCTTCCCGTGGGTGTTGGTTTGATTACCGTTTGGGGACAGCCAAGGAGGCATCTGCAGCAACAAAGGTAGGTGTGTGCTTGTGTTGTGTGTTTCCTATGCAGATCCTAAGCCCAGTGTCACATTGCAAGTAGGAGGAGTAAGAAGGGTTCCTGGCAAATCCGGGTTATGGATTGCATTTAAAAAGGCCCCGTGGGAGTGCAATGGGCCCCTGTCTTGCTGCTTAGCAATAATGGTATGGGTTTAGGTTCTGCTGTGTGTACTGGTGGTTGACTGCCCCCAGCCCGAGTGTGCATGGAAAATTGTCTGGCAGCCTCCCTGACAGCAAGCAGTGATAGTGCCCATGAAGGGGACCTTGTTGGCCCGCCCCTTTCACGGTTATCGCTTCTCGGCCTTTTGGCTAAGATCAAGTGTAGTATCTGTTCTTATCAGTTTAATATCTGATACGTCCCCTATCTGGGGACCATATATTAAATGGATTTTTGAGAACGGGGGCCGATTTCGAAGCTTGCTTCCGTCGCCCTATGCATTGACCCGATATGGCAGTATCTTCGGGTACAGTGCACCACCCCCTTACAGGGTTAAAAGAAAGATTCCTACTTTCATTGCTACCTGCTTGCTGGCTAGCCAGCTAGGCCAGCCCTGTGGGCCTTGCTGCTGCAGCCAAAAAAACAAAAGGTGGTGCTGCTGCTTCTGCTGCTTCTGCTTGTGTCTGGCCGCTGTTGGAGCGTCCAGGCACAGGACTTCTGCTGCTGCTGACTAAATGGCCTCCTTAATTGGATCATTTGAGTAGCCAGCACACCTGTGCAGGTAGGGCATGACATGATAGGCAGCTGCCTTGATAGCGGGTGGGTGCTGAATGTTCCTAATGGACAAAATAAGATTAATGCTTATGAAGAAATATAAAATCTCATCCCTTCCCCAATATCGCGCCACACCCCTACCCCTTAATTCCCTGGTTGAACTTGATGGACATATGTCTTTTTTCGACCGTACTAACTATGTAACTATGTAACATAACATGGGGGGGGGGGGGGTCTCCTGGCTGTTCACACAGGTGTGTCATTGCTGTACATTGACCATGCATTGCTTCTGTGGTATTGCAAAGCAAAGACAAATGCTTCCAGCCATCCATTGCACTAATGGATTGGTCATCAGCTGGCTGTCTATGTCCCGCATCAATATAGACCAAAGTACAGAGGGTTAGGCTATGCTATTGTGCACCTACCTGATGCATCAGAAGGTGCGAGGGCCCTTGCTAATTCTGTGCACAGACTTTGAGATCTATACTTTAGACTGTATCTAAACCTGCTCCAACATGGACTGACATTCTGGCCTACTTTCAGCCGATGCGACTTGTCTGTCGCTGAACAGTCGCTTTTTATGTATTCAGCACCTATGTATAATGTTGGTAAAAATGCTTCTAGAAGCTAAAGTCGCAGAAATGTCACACATATTTGGCCTGCAACTTCTGTGCGACAAATTCAGACAGGAAAAATCTGTATAAATCCTTAGAAAATTATCCCCAGTGTCTCCCATCTGCTGGCGGTATTGAATAAGCATTGCTGCACTGATGGGGTATGCATTAGACGAAAAAAAAGAAGAAAAAGAAGAATAATACGCCCAGAAAAGAGGCGAAAAGGAGAAAAACGTAAAAAAACGTGAAAAAAAAGTAAGAGGAAGAGAAGGGAAAAAAAGGTGGAAATGGGTTTAAAAGTGATTTCGGCGGAGAAATATATATATATATATATATTTATATATATATATATATATATACGCGCACACACACACATAGATATAAACGTATTCTCCGTTGAGATATTGCAGCCGCTGCTGTGTCCAGGCCCAGGAGCCTTAGCACTGTGCTGTGATGTCACTCAATACCACTGACATCACTAGGGTGTAAACAACATCTCTCCTTTGCTGTGTATGTGACTATGGAGCTGTTTGGTGATGTCGTCTATTATGCCTTCATAGAAGCAACAGGAGATTGTTGCATCCATCTAGAACCCTCAGAACTACAGTGCTATGATGTCACTCACTTCCACAGGCCTTGCAGAGTGTAAACAACAACAACCCAGCTTTGTTGTGTATGTAACCATAGGGATTTGTGATGTCACCTAGAACCTTCACAGCAGCGACAGCTTTATGAGGAGCATCAGCACTGCTCTGCCTGAGCAGAACCATCACCGCCATAGGTTGTCAAATAACCCGGATTTAACCCACACAGGTAAGTCCAATGGGGTGCAGGCATGTCCTCTATGCCTTACAGCTTCCCGTGGGTGTTGGTTTGATACCGTTTGGGGACAGCCAAGGAGGCATCTGCAGGCAACAAGGTAGGTGTGTGCTTGTGTGTGTGTTTCCTATGCAGATCCTAAGCCCAGTGTCACATGCAAGTAGGAGGAGTAAGAAGGGTTCCTGCAAATCCGGGTTATGGATTGCATTTAAAAAGGCCCCGTGGTGAGTGCAATGGGCCCCTGTCTTGCTGCTTAGCAATAATGGTATGGGTTTAGGTTCTGCTGTGTGTACTGGTGGTTGACTGCCCCCCAGCCCAGAGTGTGCATGGAAAATTGTCTGGCAGCCTCCCTGACAGCAAGCAGTGATAGTGCCCATGAAGGGGACCTTGTTGGGCCCGCCCTTTCACGGTTATCGCTTCTCGGCCTTTTGTGCTAAGATCAAGTGTAGTATCTGTTCTTATCAGTTTAATATCTGATAATATATTAAATGGATTTTTGAGAACGGGGGCCGATTTCGAAGCTTGCTTCCGTCGCCCTATGCATTGACCCGATATGGCAGTATCTTCGGGTACAGTGCACCACCCCCTTACAGGGTTAAAAAGAAAGATTCCTACTTTCATTGCTACCTGCTTGCTGGCTAGCCAGCTAGCCAGCCCTGTGGGCCTTGCTGCTGCAGCCAAAAAACAAAAGGTGGTGCTGCTGCTGCTGCTTCTGCTGCTTCTGCTTGTGTCTGGCCGCTGTTGGAGCGTCCAGGCACAGGACTTCTGCTGCTGCTGACTAAATGGCCTCCTTAATTGGATCATTTGAGTAGCCAGCACACCTGTGCAGGTAGGGCATGACATGATAGGCAGCTGCCTTGATAGCGGGTGGGTGCTGAATGTTCCTAATTGACAAAATAAGATTAATGCTTATGAAGAAATATAAAATCTCATCCCTTCCCCAATATCGCGCCACACCCCTACCCCTTAATTCCCTGGTTGAACTTGATGGACATATGTCTTTTTTCGACCGTACTAACTATGTAACTATGTAACATAACATGGGGGGGGGGGGGGGGGGGTCTCCTGGCTGTTCACACAGGTGTGTCATTGCTGTACATTGACCATGCATTGCTTCTGTGGTATTGCAAAGGCAAAGACAAATGCTTCCAGCCATCCATTGCACTAATGGATTGGTCATCAGCTGGCTGTCTATGTCCCGCATCAATATAGACCAAAGTACAGAGGGTTAGGCTATGCTATTGTGCACCTACCTGATGCATCAGAAGGTGCGAGGCCCTTGCTAAATTCTGTGCACAGACTTTGAGATCTATACTTTAGACTGTATCTAAACCTGCTCCAACATGGACTGACATTCTGGCCTACTTTCAGCCGATGCGACTTGTCTGTCGCTGAACAGTCGCTTTTTATGTATTCAGCACCTATGTATAATGTTGTAAAAATGCTCTAGAAGCTAAAGTCGCAGAAATGTCACACATATTTGGCCTGCAACTTTCTGTGCGACAAATTCAGACAGGAAAAATCAGTATAAATCCTTAGAAAATTATCCCCCAGTGTCTCCATCTGCTGGCGGTATTGAATAAGCATTGCTGCACTGATGGGGTATGCATTAGACGAAAAAAAAAGAAGAAAAAGAAGAATAATACGCCCAGAAAAGAGGCGAAAAGGAGAAAAACGTAAAAAAACGTGAAAAAAAAGTAAGAGGAAGAGAAGGGAAAAAAAGGTGGAAATGGGTTTAAAAGTGATTTCGGCGGAGAAATATATATATATATATATATATATATATATATATATATATATACGCGCACACACACACATATATATAAACGTATTCTCCGTTGAGATATTGCAGCCGCTGCTGTGTCCAGGCCCAGGAGCCTTAGCACTGTGCTGTGATGTCACTCAATACCACTGACATCACTAGGTGTAAACAACATCTCTCCTTTGCTGTGTATGTGACTATGGAGCTGTTTGGTGATGTCGTCTATTATGGCCTTCATAGAAGCAACAGGAGATTGTTGCATCCATCTAGAACCCTCAGAACTACAGTGCTATGATGTCACTCACTTCCACAGGCCTTGCAGAGTGTAAACAACAACAACCCAGCTTTGTTGTGTATGTAACCATAGGGATTTGTGATGTCACCTAGAACCTTCACAGCAGCGACAGCTTTATGAGGAGCATCAGCACTGCTCTGCCTGAGCAGAACCATCACCGCCATAGGTTGTCAAATAACCCGGATTTAACCCACACAGGTAAGTCCAATGGGGTGCAGGCATGTCCTCTATGCTTACAGCTTCCCGTGGGTGTTGGTTTGATACCGTTTGGGGACAGCCAAGGAGGCATCTGCAGGCAACAAAGGTAGGTGTGTGCTTGTGTGTGTGTTTCCTATGCAGATCCTAAGCCCAGTGTCACATGCAAGTAGGAGGAGTAAGAAGGGTTCCTGGCAAATCCGGGTTATGGATTGCATTTAAAAAGGCCCCGTGGGAGTGCAATGGGCCCCTGTCTTGCTGCTTAGCAATAATGGTATGGGTTTAGGTTCTGCTGTGTGTACTGGTGGTTGACTGCCCCCCAGCCCAGAGTGTGCATGGAAAATTGTCTGGCAGCCTCCCTGACAGCAAGCAGTGATAGTGCCCATGAAGGGGACCTTGTTGGGCCCGCCCCTTTCACGGTTATCGCTTCTCGGCCTTTTGGCTAAGATCAAGTGTAGTATCTGTTCTTATCAGTTTAATATCTGATACGTCCCCTATCTGGGGACCATATATTAAATGGATTTTTGAGAACGGGGGCCGATTTCGAAGCTTGCTTCCGTCGCCCTATGCATTGACCCGATATGGCAGTATCTTCGGGTACAGTGCACCACCCCCTTACAGGGTTAAAAAGAAAGATTCCTACTTTCATTGCTACCTGCTTGCTGGCTAGCCAGCTAGCCAGCCCTGTGGGCCTTGCTGCTGCAGCCAAAAAACAAAAGGTGGTGCTGCTGCTGCTGCTTCTGCTGCTTCTGCTTGTGTCTGGCCGCTGTTGGAGCGTCCAGGCACAGGACTTCTGCTGCTGCTGACTAAATGGCCTCCTTAATTGGATCATTTGAGTAGCCAGCACACCTGTGCAGGTAGGGCATGACATGATAGGCAGCTGCCTTGATAGCGGGTGGGTGCTGAATGTTCCTAATTGACAAAATAAGATTAATGCTTATGAAGAAATATAAAATCTCATCCCTTCCCCAATATCGCGCCACACCCCTACCCCTTAATTCCCTGGTTGAACTTGATGGACATATGTCTTTTTTCGACCGTACTAACTATGTAACTGTGTAACATAACATGGGGGGGGGGGGGGGGGGTCTCCTGGCTGTTCACACAGGTGTGTCATTGCTGTACATTGACCATGCATTGCTTCTGTGGTATTGCAAAGGCAAAGACAAATGCTTCCAGCCATCCATTGCACTAATGGATTGGTCATCAGCTGGCTGTCTATGTCCCGCATCAATATAGACCAAAGTACAGAGGGTTAGGCTATGCTATTGTGCACCTACCTGATGCATCAGAAGGTGCGAGGCCCTTGCTAAATTCTGTGCACAGACTTTGAGATCTATACTTTAGACTGTATCTAAACCTGCTCCAACATGGACTGACATTCTGGCCTACTTTCAGCCGATGCGACTTGTCTGTCGCTGAACAGTCGCTTTTTATGTATTCAGCACCTATGTATAATGTTGTAAAAATGCTCTAGAAGCTAAAGTCGCAGAAATGTCACACATATTTGGCCTGCAACTTTCTGTGCGACAAATTCAGACAGGAAAAATCAGTATAAATCCTTAGAAAATTATCCCCCAGTGTCTCCATCTGCTGGCGGTATTGAATAAGCATTGCTGCACTGATGGGGTATGCATTAGACGAAAAAAAAGAAGAAAAAGAAGAATAATACGCCCAGAAAAGAGGCGAAAAGGAGAAAAACGTAAAAAAACGTGAAAAAAAAGTAAGAGGAAGAGAAGGGAAAAAAAGGTGGAAATGGGTTTAAAAGTGATTTCGGCGGAGAAATATATATATATATATACGCGCACACACACACATATATATAAACGTATTCTCCGTTGAGATATTGCAGCCGCTGCTGTGTCCAGGCCCCGGAGCCTTAGCACTGTGCTGTGATGTCACTCAATACCACTGACATCACTAGGTGTAAACAACATCTCTCCTTTGCTGTGTATGTGACTATGGAGCTGTTTGGTGATGTCGTCTATTATGGCCTTCATAGAAGCAACAGGAGATTGTTGCATCCATCTAGAACCCTCAGAACTACAGTGCTATGATGTCACTCACTTCCACAGGCCTTGCAGAGTGTAAACAACAACAACCCAGTTTTGTTGTGTATGTAACCATAGGGATTTGTGATGTCACCTAGAACCTTCACAGCAGCGACAGCTTTATGAGGAGCATCAGCACTGCTCTGCCTGAGCAGAACCATCACCGCCATAGGTTGTCAAATAACCCGGATTTAACCCACACAGGTAAGTCCAATGGGGTGCAGGCATGTCCTCTATGCTTACAGCTTCCCGTGGGTGTTGGTTTGATACCGTTTGGGGACAGCCAAGGAGGCATCTGCAGGCAACAAAGGTAGGTGTGTGCTTGTGTGTGTGTTTCCTATGCAGATCCTAAGCCCAGTGTCACATGCAAGTAGGAGGAGTAAGAAGGGTTCCTGGCAAATCCGGGTTATGGATTGCATTTAAAAAGGCCCCGTGGGAGTGCAATGGGCCCCTGTCTTGCTGCTTAGCAATAATGGTATGGGTTTAGGTTCTGCTGTGTGTACTGGTGGTTGACTGCCCCCCAGCCCAGAGTGTGCATGGAAAATTGTCTGGCAGCCTCCCTGACAGCAAGCAGTGATAGTGCCCATGAAGGGGACCTTGTTGGGCCCGCCCCTTTCACGGTTATCGCTTCTCGGCCTTTTGGCTAAGATCAAGTGTAGTATCTGTTCTTATCAGTTTAAAATCTGATACGTCCCCTATCTGGGGACCATATATTAAATGGATTTTTGAGAACGGGGGCCGATTTCGAAGCTTGCTTCCGTCGCCCTATGCATTGACCCGATATGGCAGTATCTTCGGGTACAGTGCACCACCCCCTTACAGGGTTAAAAAGAAAGATTCCTACTTTCATTGCTACCTGCTTGCTGGCTAGCCAGCTAGCCAGCCCTGTGGGCCTTGCTGCTGCAGCCAAAAAACAAAAGGTGGTGCTGCTGCTGCTGCTTCTGCTGCTTCTGCTTGTGTCTGGCCGCTGTTGGAGCGTCCAGGCACAGGACTTCTGCTGCTGCTGACTAAATGGCCTCCTTAATTGGATCATTTGAGTAGCCAGCACACCTGTGCAGGTAGGGCATGACATGATAGGCAGCTGCCTTGATAGCGGGTGGGTGCTGAATGTTCCTAATTGACAAAATAAGATTAATGCTTATGAAGAAATATAAAATCTCATCCCTTCCCCAATATCGCGCCACACCCCTACCCCTTAATTCCCTGGTTGAACTTGATGGACATATGTCTTTTTTCGACCGTACTAACTATGTAACTATGTAACATAACATGGGGGGGGGGGGGGGGGGTCTCCTGGCTGTTCACACAGGTGTGTCATTGCTGTACATTGACCATGCATTGCTTCTGTGGTATTGCAAAGGCAAAGACAAATGCTTCCAGCCATCCATTGCACTAATGGATTGGTCATCAGCTGGCTGTCTATGTCCCGCATCAATATAGACCAAAGTACAGAGGGTTAGGCTATGCTATTGTGCACCTACCTGATGCATCAGAAGGTGCGAGGCCCTTGCTAAATTCTGTGCACAGACTTTGAGATCTATGCTTTAGACTGTATCTAAACCTGCTCCAACATGGACTGACATTCTGGCCTACTTTCTGCCGATGCGACTTGTCTGTCGCTGAACAGTCGCTTTTTATGTATTCAGCACCTATGTATAATGTTGTAAAAATGCTCTAGAAGCTAAAGTCGCAGAAATGTCACACATATTTGGCCTGCAACTTTCTGTGCGACAAATTCAGACAGGAAAAATCAGTATAAATCCTTAGAAAATTATCCCCCAGTGTCTCCATCTGCTGGCGGTATTGAATAAGCATTGCTGCACTGATGGGGTATGCATTAGACGAAAAAAAAGAAGAAAAAGAAGAATAATACGCCCAGAAAAGAGGTGAAAAGGAGAAAAACGTAAAAAAACGTGAAAAAAAAGTAAGAGGAAGAGAAGGGAAAAAAAGGTGGAAATGGGTTTAAAAGTGATTTCGGCGGAGAAATATATATATATATATATATATATATATATATATATATATATATATACGCGCACACACACACATATATATAAACGTATTCTCCGTTGAGATATTGCAGCCGCTGCTGTGTCCAGGCCCAGGAGCCTTAGCACTGTGCTGTGATGTCACTCAATACCACTGACATCACTAGGTGTAAACAACATCTCTCCTTTGCTGTGTATGTGACTATGGAGCTGTTTGGTGATGTCGTCTATTATGGCCTTCATAGAAGCAACAGGAGATTGTTGCATCCATCTAGAACCCTCAGAACTACAGTGCTATGATGTCACTCACTTCCACAGGCCTTGCAGAGTGTAAACAACAACAACCCAGCTTTGTTGTGTATGTAACCATAGGGATTTGTGATGTCACCTAGAACCTTCACAGCAGCGACAGCTTTATGAGGAGCATCAGCACTGCTCTGCCTGAGCAGAACCATCACCGCCATAGGTTGTCAAATAACCCGGATTTAACCCACACAGGTAAGTCCAATGGGGTGCAGGCATGTCCTCTATGCTTACAGCTTCCCGTGGGTGTTGGTTTGATACCGTTTGGGGACAGCCAAGGAGGCATCTGCAGGCAACAAAGGTAGGTGTGTGCTTGTGTGTGTGTTTCCTATGCAGATCCTAAGCCCAGTGTCACATGCAAGTAGGAGGAGTAAGAAGGGTTCCTGGCAAATCCGGGTTATGGATTGCATTTAAAAAGGCCCCGTGGGAGTGCAATGGGCCCCTGTCTTGCTGCTTAGCAATAATGGTATGGGTTTAGGTTCTGCTGTGTGTACTGGTGGTTGACTGCCCCCCAGCCCAGAGTGTGCATGGAAAATTGTCTGGCAGCCTCCCTGACAGCAAGCAGTGATAGTGCCCATGAAGGGGACCTTGTTGGGCCCGCCCCTTTCACGGTTATCGCTTCTCGGCCTTTTGGCTAAGATCAAGTGTAGTATCTGTTCTTATCAGTTTAATATCTGATACGTCCCCTATCTGGGGACCATATATTAAATGGATTTTTGAGAACGGGGGCCGATTTCGAAGCTTGCTTCCGTCGCCCTATGCATTGACCCGATATGGCAGTATCTTCGGGTACAGTGCACCACCCCCTTACAGGGTTAAAAAGAAAGATTCCTACTTTCATTGCTACCTGCTTGCTGGCTAGCCAGCTAGCCAGCCCTGTGGGCCTTGCTGCTGCAGCCAAAAAACAAAAGGTGGTGCTGCTGCTGCTGCTTCTGCTGCTTCTGCTTGTGTCTGGCCGCTGTTGGAGCGTCCAGGCACAGGACTTCTGCTGCTGCTGACTAAATGGCCTCCTTAATTGGATCATTTGAGTAGCCAGCACACCTGTGCAGGTAGGGCATGACATGATAGGCAGCTGCCTTGATAGCGGGTGGGTGCTGAATGTTCCTAATTGACAAAATAAGATTAATGCTTATGAAGAAATATAAAATCTCATCCCTTCCCCAATATCGCGCCACACCCCTACCCCTTAATTCCCTGGTTGAACTTGATGGACATATGTCTTTTTTCGACCGTACTAACTATGTAACTATGTAACATAACATGGGGGGGGGGGGGGGGTCTCCTGGCTGTTCACACAGGTGTGTCATTGCTGTACATTGACCATGCATTGCTTCTGTGGTATTGCAAAGGCAAAGACAAATGCTTCCAGCCATCCATTGCACTAATGGATTGGTCATCAGCTGGCTGTCTATGTCCCGCATCAATATAGACCAAAGTACAGAGGGTTAGGCTATGCTATTGTGCACCTACCTGATGCATCAGAAGGTGCGAGGCCCTTGCTAAATTCTGTGCACAGACTTTGAGATCTATGCTTTAGACTGTATCTAAACCTGCTCCAACATGGACTGACATTCTGGCCTACTTTCAGCCGATGCGACTTGTCTGTCGCTGAACAGTCGCTTTTTATGTATTCAGCACCTATGTATAATGTTGTAAAAATGCTCTAGAAGCTAAAGTCGCAGAAATGTCACACATATTTGGCCTGCAACTTTCTGTGCGACAAATTCAGACAGGAAAAATCAGTATAAATCCTTAGAAAATTATCCCCCAGTGTCTCCATCTGCTGGCGGTATTGAATAAGCATTGCTGCACTGATGGGGTATGCATTAGACGAAAAAAAAGAAGAAAAAGAAGAATAATACGCCCAGAAAAGAGGCGAAAAGGAGAAAAACGTAAAAAAACGTGAAAAAAAAGTAAGAGGAAGAGAAGGGAAAAAAAGGTGGAAATGGGTTTAAAAGTGATTTCGGCGGAGAAATATATATATATATATATATATATATATATATATATATATATACGCGCACACACACACATATATATAAACGTATTCTCCGTTGAGATATTGCAGCCGCTGCTGTGTCCAGGCCCAGGAGCCTTAGCACTGTGCTGTGATGTCACTCAATACCACTGACATCACTAGGTGTAAACAACATCTCTCCTTTGCTGTGTATGTGACTATGGAGCTGTTTGGTGATGTCGTCTATTATGGCCTTCATAGAAGCAACAGGAGATTGTTGCATCCATCTAGAACCCTCAGAACTACAGTGCTATGATGTCACTCACTTCCACAGGCCTTGCAGAGTGTAAACAACAACAACCCAGCTTTGTTGTGTATGTAACCATAGGGATTTGTGATGTCACCTAGAACCTTCACAGCAGCGACAGCTTTATGAGGAGCATCAGCACTGCTCTGCCTGAGCAGAACCATCACCGCCATAGGTTGTCAAATAACCCGGATTTAACCCACACAGGTAAGTCCAATGGGGTGCAGGCATGTCCTCTATGCTTACAGCTTCCCGTGGGTGTTGGTTTGATACCGTTTGGGGACAGCCAAGGAGGCATCTGCAGGCAACAAAGGTAGGTGTGTGCTTGTGTGTGTGTTTCCTATGCAGATCCTAAGCCCAGTGTCACATGCAAGTAGGAGGAGTAAGAAGGGTTCCTGGCAAATCCGGGTTATGGATTGCATTTAAAAAGGCCCCGTGGGAGTGCAATGGGCCCCTGTCTTGCTGCTTAGCAATAATGGTATGGGTTTAGGTTCTGCTGTGTGTACTGGTGGTTGACTGCCCCCCAGCCCAGAGTGTGCATGGAAAATTGTCTGGCAGCCTCCCTGACAGCAAGCAGTGATAGTGCCCATGAAGGGGACCTTGTTGGGCCCGCCCCTTTCACGGTTATCGCTTCTCGGCCTTTTGGCTAAGATCAAGTGTAGTATCTGTTCTTATCAGTTTAATATCTGATACGTCCCCTATCTGGGGACCATATATTAAATGGATTTTTGAGAACGGGGGCCGATTTCGAAGCTTGCTTCCGTCGCCCTATGCATTGACCCGATATGGCAGTATCTTCGGGTACAGTGCACCACCCCCTTACAGGGTTAAAAAGAAAGATTCCTACTTTCATTGCTACCTGCTTGCTGGCTAGCCAGCTAGCCAGCCCTGTGGGCCTTGCTGCTGCAGCCAAAAAACAAAAGGTGGTGCTGCTGCTGCTGCTTCTGCTGCTTCTGCTTGTGTCTGGCCGCTGTTGGAGCGTCCAGGCACAGGACTTCTGCTGCTGCTGACTAAATGGCCTCCTTAATTGGATCATTTGAGTAGCCAGCACACCTGTGCAGGTAGGGCATGACATGATAGGCAGCTGCCTTGATAGCGGGTGGGTGCTGAATGTTCCTAATTGACAAAATAAGATTAATGCTTATGAAGAAATATAAAATCTCATCCCTTCCCCAATATCGCGCCACACCCCTACCCCTTAATTCCCTGGTTGAACTTGATGGACATATGTCTTTTTTCGACCGTACTAACTATGTAACTATGTAACATAACATGGGGGGGGGGGGGGGGTCTCCTGGCTGTTCACACAGGTGTGTCATTGCTGTACATTGACCATGCATTGCTTCTGTGGTATTGCAAAGGCAAAGACAAATGCTTCCAGCCATCCATTGCACTAATGGATTGGTCATCAGCTGGCTGTCTATGTCCCGCATCAATATAGACCAAAGTACAGAGGGTTAGGCTATGCTATTGTGCACCTACCTGATGCATCAGAAGGTGCGAGGCCCTTGCTAAATTCTGTGCACAGACTTTGAGATCTATACTTTAGACTGTATCTAAACCTGCTCCAACATGGACTGACATTCTGGCCTACTTTCAGCCGATGCGACTTGTCTGTCGCTGAACAGTCGCTTTTTATGTATTCAGCACCTATGTATAATGTTGTAAAAATGCTCTAGAAGCTAAAGTCGCAGAAATGTCACACATATTTGGCCTGCAACTTTCTGTGCGACAAATTCAGACAGGAAAAATCAGTATAAATCCTTAGAAAATTATCCCCCAGTGTCTCCATCTGCTGGCGGTATTGAATAAGCATTGCTGCACTGATGGGGTATGCATTAGACGAAAAAAAAGAAGAAAAAGAAGAATAATACGCCCAGAAAAGAGGCGAAAAGGAGAAAAACGTAAAAAAACGTGAAAAAAAAGTAAGAGGAAGAGAAGGGAAAAAAAGGTGGAAATGGGTTTAAAAGTGATTTCGGCGGAGAAATATATATATATATATATATATATATATATATATATATATATATATACGCGCACACACACACATATATATAAACGTATTCTCCGTTGAGATATTGCAGCCGCTGCTGTGTCCAGGCCCAGGAGCCTTAGCACTGTGCTGTGATGTCACTCAATACCACTGACATCACTAGGTGTAAACAACATCTCTCCTTTGCTGTGTATGTGACTATGGAGCTGTTTGGTGATGTCGTCTATTATGGCCTTCATAGAAGCAACAGGAGATTGTTGCATCCATCTAGAACCCTCAGAACTACAGTGCTATGATGTCACTCACTTCCACAGGCCTTGCAGAGTGTAAACAACAACAACCCAGCTTTGTTGTGTATGTAACCATAGGGATTTGTGATGTCACCTAGAACCTTCACAGCAGCGACAGCTTTATGAGGAGCATCAGCACTGCTCTGCCTGAGCAGAACCATCACCGCCATAGGTTGTCAAATAACCCGGATTTAACCCACACAGGTAAGTCCAATGGGGTGCAGGCATGTCCTCTATGCTTACAGCTTCCCGTGGGTGTTGGTTTGATACCGTTTGGGGACAGCCAAGGAGGCATCTGCAGGCAACAAAGGTAGGTGTGTGCTTGTGTGTGTGTTTCCTATGCAGATCCTAAGCCCAGTGTCACATGCAAGTAGGAGGAGTAAGAAGGGTTCCTGGCAAATCCGGGTTATGGATTGCATTTAAAAAGGCCCCGTGGGAGTGCAATGGGCCCCTGTCTTGCTGCTTAGCAATAATGGTATGGGTTTAGGTTCTGCTGTGTGTACTGGTGGTTGACTGCCCCCCAGCCCAGAGTGTGCATGGAAAATTGTCTGGCAGCCTCCCTGACAGCAAGCAGTGATAGTGCCCATGAAGGGGACCTTGTTGGGCCCGCCCCTTTCACGGTTATCGCTTCTCGGCCTTTTGGCTAAGATCAAGTGTAGTATCTGTTCTTATCAGTTTAATATCTGATACGTCCCCTATCTGGGGACCATATATTAAATGGATTTTTGAGAACGGGGGCCGATTTCGAAGCTTGCTTCCGTCGCCCTATGCATTGACCCGATATGGCAGTATCTTCGGGTACAGTGCACCACCCCCTTACAGGGTTAAAAAGAAAGATTCCTACTTTCATTGCTACCTGCTTGCTGGCTAGCCAGCTAGCCAGCCCTGTGGGCCTTGCTGCTGCAGCCAAAAAACAAAAGGTGGTGCTGCTGCTGCTGCTTCTGCTGCTTCTGCTTGTGTCTGGCCGCTGTTGGAGCGTCCAGGCACAGGACTTCTGCTGCTGCTGACTAAATGGCCTCCTTAATTGGATCATTTGAGTAGCCAGCACACCTGTGCAGGTAGGGCATGACATGATAGGCAGCTGCCTTGATAGCGGGTGGGTGCTGAATGTTCCTAATTGACAAAATAAGATTAATGCTTATGAAGAAATATAAAATCTCATCCCTTCCCCAATATCGCGCCACACCCCTACCCCTTAATTCCCTGGTTGAACTTGATGGACATATGTCTTTTTTCGACCGTACTAACTATGTAACTATGTAACATAACATGGGGGGGGGGGGGGTCTCCTGGCTGTTCACACAGGTGTGTCATTGCTGTACATTGACCATGCATTGCTTCTGTGGTATTGCAAAGGCAAAGACAAATGCTTCCAGCCATCCATTGCACTAATGGATTGGTCATCAGCTGGCTGTCTATGTCCCGCATCAATATAGACCAAAGTACAGAGGGTTAGGCTATGCTATTGTGCACCTACCTGATGCATCAGAAGGTGCGAGGCCCTTGCTAAATTCTGTGCACAGACTTTGAGATCTATACTTTAGACTGTATCTAAACCTGCTCCAACATGGACTGACATTCTGGCCTACTTTCAGCCGATGCGACTTGTCTGTCGCTGAACAGTCGCTTTTTATGTATTCAGCACCTATGTATAATGTTGTAAAAATGCTCTAGAAGCTAAAGTCGCAGAAATGTCACACATATTTGGCCTGCAACTTTCTGTGCGACAAATTCAGACAGGAAAAATCAGTATAAATCCTAAGAAAATTATCCCCCAGTGTCTCCATCTGCTGGCGGTATTGAATAAGCATTGCTGCACTGATGGGGTATGCATTAGACGAAAAAAAAGAAGAAAAAGAAGAATAATACGCCCAGAAAAGAGGCGAAAAGGAGAAAAACGTAAAAAAACGTGAAAAAAAAGTAAGAGGAAGAGAAGGGAAAAAAAGGTGGAAATGGGTTTAAAAGTGATTTCGGCGGAGAAATATATATATATATATATATATATATATATATATATATATATATACGCGCACACACACACATATATATAAACGTATTCTCCGTTGAGATATTGCAGCCGCTGCTGTGTCCAGGCCCAGGAGCCTTAGCACTGTGCTGTGATGTCACTCAATACCACTGACATCACTAGGTGTAAACAACATCTCTCCTTTGCTGTGTATGTGACTATGGAGCTGTTTGGTGATGTCGTCTATTATGGCCTTCATAGAAGCAACAGGAGATTGTTGCATCCATCTAGAACCCTCAGAACTACAGTGCTATGATGTCACTCACTTCCACAGGCCTTGCAGAGTGTAAACAACAACAACCCAGCTTTGTTGTGTATGTAACCATAGGGATTTGTGATGTCACCTAGAACCTTCACAGCAGCGACAGCTTTATGAGGAGCATCAGCACTGCTCTGCCTGAGCAGAACCATCACCGCCATAGGTTGTCAAATAACCCGGATTTAACCCACACAGGTAAGTCCAATGGGGTGCAGGCATGTCCTCTATGCTTACAGCTTCCCGTGGGTGTTGGTTTGATACCGTTTGGGGACAGCCAAGGAGGCATCTGCAGGCAACAAAGGTAGGTGTGTGCTTGTGTGTGTGTTTCCTATGCAGATCCTAAGCCCAGTGTCACATGCAAGTAGGAGGAGTAAGAAGGGTTCCTGGCAAATCCGGGTTATGGATTGCATTTAAAAAGGCCCCGTGGGAGTGCAATGGGCCCCTGTCTTGCTGCTTAGCAATAATGGTATGGGTTTAGGTTCTGCTGTGTGTACTGGTGGTTGACTGCCCCCCAGCCCAGAGTGTGCATGGAAAATTGTCTGGCAGCCTCCCTGACAGCAAGCAGTGATAGTGCCCATGAAGGGGACCTTGTTGGGCCCGCCCCTTTCACGGTTATCGCTTCTCGGCCTTTTGGCTAAGATCAAGTGTAGTATCTGTTCTTATCAGTTTAATATCTGATACGTCCCCTATCTGGGGACCATATATTAAATGGATTTTTGAGAACGGGGGCCGATTTCGAAGCTTGCTTCCGTCGCCCTATGCATTGACCCGATATGGCAGTATCTTCGGGTACAGTGCACCACCCCCTTACAGGGTTAAAAAGAAAGATTCCTACTTTCATTGCTACCTGCTTGCTGGCTAGCCAGCTAGCCAGCCCTGTGGGCCTTGCTGCTGCAGCCAAAAAACAAAAGGTGGTGCTGCTGCTGCTGCTTCTGCTGCTTCTGCTTGTGTCTGGCCGCTGTTGGAGCGTCCAGGCACAGGACTTCTGCTGCTGCTGACTAAATGGCCTCCTTAATTGGATCATTTGAGTAGCCAGCACACCTGTGCAGGTAGGGCATGACATGATAGGCAGCTGCCTTGATAGCGGGTGGGTGCTGAATGTTCCTAATTGACAAAATAAGATTAATGCTTATGAAGAAATATAAAATCTCATCCCTTCCCCAATATCGCGCCACACCCCTACCCCTTAATTCCCTGGTTGAACTTGATGGACATATGTCTTTTTTCGACCGTACTATCTATGTAACTATGTAACATAACATGGGGGGGGGGGGGGGGGTCTCCTGGCTGTTCACACAGGTGTGTCATTGCTGTACATTGACCATGCATTGCTTCTGTGGTATTGCAAAGGCAAAGACAAATGCTTCCAGCCATCCATTGCACTAATGGATTGGTCATCAGCTGGCTGTCTATGTCCCGCATCAATATAGACCAAAGTACAGAGGGTTAGGCTATGCTATTGTGCACCTACCTGATGCATCAGAAGGTGCGAGGCCCTTGCTAAATTCTGTGCACAGACTTTGAGATCTATACTTTAGACTGTATCTAAACCTGCTCCAACATGGACTGACATTCTGGCCTACTTTCAGCCGATGCGACTTGTCTGTCGCTGAACAGTCGCTTTTTATGTATTCAGCACCTATGTATAATGTTGTAAAAATGCTCTAGAAGCTAAAGTCGCAGAAATGTCACACATATTTGGCCTGCAACTTTCTGTGCGACAAATTCAGACAGGAAAAATCAGTATAAATCCTTAGAAAATTATCCCCCAGTGTCTCCATCTGCTGGCGGTATTGAATAAGCATTGCTGCACTGATGGGGTATGCATTAGACGAAAAAAAAGAAGAAAAAGAAGAATAATACGCCCAGAAAAGAGGCGAAAAGGAGAAAAACGTAAAAAAACGTGAAAAAAAAGTAAGAGGAAGAGAAGGGAAAAAAAGGTGGAAATGGGTTTAAAAGTGATTTCGGCGGAGAAATATATATATATATATATATATATATATATATATATATATATATATATACGCGCACACACACACATATATATAAACGTATTCTCCGTTGAGATATTGCAGCCGCTGCTGTGTCCAGGCCCAGGAGCCTTAGCACTGTGCTGTGATGTCACTCAATACCACTGACATCACTAGGTGTAAACAACATCTCTCCTTTGCTGTGTATGTGACTATGGAGCTGTTTGGTGATGTCGTCTATTATGGCCTTCATAGAAGCAACAGGAGATTGTTGCATCCATCTAGAACCCTCAGAACTACAGTGCTATGATGTCACTCACTTCCACAGGCCTTGCAGAGTGTAAACAACAACAACCCAGCTTTGTTGTGTATGTAACCATAGGGATTTGTGATGTCACCTAGAACCTTCACAGCAGCGACAGCTTTATGAGGAGCATCAGCACTGCTCTGCCTGAGCAGAACCATCACCGCCATAGGTTGTCAAATAACCCGGATTTAACCCACACAGGTAAGTCCAATGGGGTGCAGGCATGTCCTCTATGCTTACAGCTTCCCGTGGGTGTTGGTTTGATACCGTTTGGGGACAGCCAAGGAGGCATCTGCAGGCAACAAAGGTAGGTGTGTGCTTGTGTGTGTGTTTCCTATGCAGATCCTAAGCCCAGTGTCACATGCAAGTAGGAGGAGTAAGAAGGGTTCCTGGCAAATCCGGGTTATGGATTGCATTTAAAAAGGCCCCGTGGGAGTGCAATGGGCCCCTGTCTTGCTGCTTAGCAATAATGGTATGGGTTTAGGTTCTGCTGTGTGTACTGGTGGTTGACTGCCCCCCAGCCCAGAGTGTGCATGGAAAATTGTCTGGCAGCCTCCCTGACAGCAAGCAGTGATAGTGCCCATGAAGGGGACCTTGTTGGGCCCGCCCCTTTCACGGTTATCGCTTCTCGGCCTTTTGGCTAAGATCAAGTGTAGTATCTGTTCTTATCAGTTTAATATCTGATACGTCCCCTATCTGGGGACCATATATTAAATGGATTTTTGAGAACGGGGGCCGATTTCGAAGCTTGCTTCCGTCGCCCTATGCATTGACCCGATATGGCAGTATCTTCGGGTACAGTGCACCACCCCCTTACAGGGTTAAAAAGAAAGATTCCTACTTTCATTGCTACCTGCTTACTGGCTAGCCAGCTAGCCAGCCCTGTGGGCCTTGCTGCTGCAGCCAAAAAACAAAAGGTGGTGCTGCTGCTGCTGCTTCTGCTGCTTCTGCTTGTGTCTGGCCGCTGTTGGAGCGTCCAGGCACAGGACTTCTGCTGCTGCTGACTAAATGGCCTCCTTAATTGGATCATTTGAGTAGCCAGCACACCTGTGCAGGTAGGGCATGACATGATAGGCAGCTGCCTTGATAGCGGGTGGGTGCTGAATGTTCCTAATTGACAAAATAAGATTAATGCTTATGAAGAAATATAAAATCTCATCCCTTCCCCAATATCGCGCCACACCCCTACCCCTTAATTCCCTGGTTGAACTTGATGGACATATGTCTTTTTTCGACCGTACTAACTATGTAACTATGTAACATAACATGGGGGGGGGGGGGGTCTCCTGGCTGTTCACACAGGTGTGTCATTGCTGTACATTGACCATGCATTGCTTCTGTGGTATTGCAAAGGCAAAGACAAATGCTTCCAGCCATCCATTGCACTAATGGATTGGTCATCAGCTGGCTGTCTATGTCCCGCATCAATATAGACCAAAGTACAGAGGGTTAGGCTATGCTATTGTGCACCTACCTGATGCATCAGAAGGTGCGAGGCCCTTGCTAAATTCTGTGCACAGACTTTGAGATCTATACTTTAGACTGTATCTAAACCTGCTCCAACATGGACTGACATTCTGGCCTACTTTCAGCCGATGCGACTTGTCTGTCGCTGAACAGTCGCTTTTTATGTATTCAGCACCTATGTATAATGTTGTAAAAATGCTCTAGAAGCTAAAGTCGCAGAAATGTCACACATATTTGGCCTGCAACTTTCTGTGCGACAAATTCAGACAGGAAAAATCAGTATAAATCCTTAGAAAATTATCCCCCAGTGTCTCCATCTGCTGGCGGTATTGAATAAGCATTGCTGCACTGATGGGGTATGCATTAGACGAAAAAAAAGAAGAAAAAGAAGAATAATACGCCCAGAAAAGAGGCGAAAAGGAGAAAAACGTAAAAAAACTTGAAAAAAAAGTAAGAGGAAGAGAAGGGAAAAAAAGGTGGAAATGGGTTTAAAAGTGATTTCGGCGGAGAAATATATATATATATATATATATATATATATACGCGCACACACACACATATATATAAACGTATTCTCCGTTGAGATATTGCAGCCGCTGCTGTGTCCAGGCCCAGGAGCCTTAGCACTGTGCTGTGATGTCACTCAATACCACTGACATCACTAGGTGTAAACAACATCTCTCCTTTGCTGTGTATGTGACTATGGAGCTGTTTGGTGATGTCGTCTATTATGGCCTTCATAGAAGCAACAGGAGATTGTTGCATCCATCTAGAACCCTCAGAACTACAGTGCTATGATGTCACTCACTTCCACAGGCCTTGCAGAGTGTAAACAACAACAACCCAGCTTTGTTGTGTATGTAACCATAGGGATTTGTGATGTCACCTAGAACCTTCACAGCAGCGACAGCTTTATGAGGAGCATCAGCACTGCTCTGCCTGAGCAGAACCATCACCGCCATAGGTTGTCAAATAACCCGGATTTAACCCACACAGGTAAGTCCAATGGGGTGCAGGCATGTCCTCTATGCTTACAGCTTCCCGTGGGTGTTGGTTTGATACCGTTTGGGGACAGCCAAGGAGGCATCTGCAGGCAACAAAGGTAGGTGTGTGCTTGTGTGTGTGTTTCCTATGCAGATCCTAAGCCCAGTGTCACATGCAAGTAGGAGGAGTAAGAAGGGTTCCTGGCAAATCCGGGTTATGGATTGCATTTAAAAAGGCCCCGTGGGAGTGCAATGGGCCCCTGTCTTGCTGCTTAGCAATAATGGTATGGGTTTAGGTTCTGCTGTGTGTACTGGTGGTTGACTGCCCCCCAGCCCAGAGTGTGCATGGAAAATTGTCTGGCAGCCTCCCTGACAGCAAGCAGTGATAGTGCCCATGAAGGGGACCTTGTTGGGCCCGCCCCTTTCACGGTTATCGCTTCTCGGCCTTTTGGCTAAGATCAAGTGTAGTATCTGTTCTTATCAGTTTAATATCTGATACGTCCCCTATCTGGGGACCATATATTAAATGGATTTTTGAGAACGGGGGCCGATTTCGAAGCTTGCTTCCGTCGCCCTATGCATTGACCCGATATGGCAGTATCTTCGGGTACAGTGCACCACCCCCTTACAGGGTTAAAAAGAAAGATTCCTACTTTCATTGCTACCTGCTTGCTGGCTAGCCAGCTAGCCAGCCCTGTGGGCCTTGCTGCTGCAGCCAAAAAACAAAAGGTGGTGCTGCTGCTGCTGCTTCTGCTGCTTCTGCTTGTGTCTGGCCGCTGTTGGAGCGTCCAGGCACAGGACTTCTGCTGCTGCTGACTAAATGGCCTCCTTAATTGGATCATTTGAGTAGCCAGCACACCTGTGCAGGTAGGGCATGACATGATAGGCAGCTGCCTTGATAGCGGGTGGGTGCTGAATGTTCCTAATTGACAAAATAAGATTAATGCATATGAAGAAATATAAAATCTCATCCCTTCCCCAATATCGCGCCACACCCCTACCCCTTAATTCCCTGGTTGAACTTGATGGACATATGTCTTTTTTCGACCGTACTAACTATGTAACTATGTAACATAACATGGGGGGGGGGGGGGGGGGGGTCTCCTGGCTGTTCACACAGGTGTGTCATTGCTGTACATTGACCATGCATTGCTTCTGTGGTATTGCAAAGGCAAAGACAAATGCTTCCAGCCATCCATTGCACTAATGGATTGGTCATCAGCTGGCTGTCTATGTCCCGCATCAATATAGACCAAAGTACAGAGGGTTAGGCTATGCTATTGTGCACCTACCTAATGCATCAGAAGGTGCGAGGCCCTTGCTAAATTCTGTGCACAGACTTTGAGATCTATACTTTAGACTGTATCTAAACCTGCTCCAACATGGACTGACATTCTGGCCTACTTTCAGCCGATGCGACTTGTCTGTCGCTGAACAGTCGCTTTTTATGTATTCAGCACCTATGTATAATGTTGTAAAAATGCTCTAGAAGCTAAAGTCGCAGAAATGTCACACATATTTGGCCTGCAACTTTCTGTGCGACAAATTCAGACAGGAAAAATCAGTATAAATCCTTAGAAAATTATCCCCCAGTGTCTCCATCTGCTGGCGGTATTGAATAAGCATTGCTGCACTGATGGGGTATGCATTAGACGAAAAAAAAGAAGAAAAAGAAGAATAATACGCCCAGAAAAGAGGCGAAAAGGAGAAAAACGTAAAAAAACGTGAAAAAAAAGTAAGAGGAAGAGAAGGGAAAAAAAGGTGGAAATGGGTTTAAAAGTGATTTCGGCGGAGAAATATATATATATATATATATATATATATATATATATATATATACGCGCACACACACACATATATATAAACGTATTCTCCGTTGAGATATTGCAGCCGCTGCTGTGTCCAGGCCCAGGAGCCTTAGCACTGTGCTGTGATGTCACTCAATACCACTGACATCACTAGGTGTAAACAACATCTCTCCTTTGCTGTGTATGTGACTATGGAGCTGTTTGGTGATGTCGTCTATTATGGCCTTCATAGAAGCAACAGGAGATTGTTGCATCCATCTAGAACCCTCAGAACTACAGTGCTATGATGTCACTCACTTCCACAGGCCTTGCAGAGTGTAAACAACAACAACCCAGCTTTGTTGTGTATGTAACCATAGGGATTTGTGATGTCACCTAGAACCTTCACAGCAGCGACAGCTTTATGAGGAGCATCAGCACTGCTCTGCCTGAGCAGAACCATCACCGCCATAGGTTGTCAAATAACCCGGATTTAACCCACACAGGTAAGTCCAATGGGGTGCAGGCATGTCCTCTATGCTTACAGCTTCCCGTGGGTGTTGGTTTGATACCGTTTGGGGACAGCCAAGGAGGCATCTGCAGGCAACAAAGGTAGGTGTGTGCTTGTGTGTGTGTTTCCTATGCAGATCCTAAGCCCAGTGTCACATGCAAGTAGGAGGAGTAAGAAGGGTTCCTGGCAAATCCGGGTTATGGATTGCATTTAAAAAGGCCCCGTGGGAGTGCAATGGGCCCCTGTCTTGCTGCTTAGCAATAATGGTATGGGTTTAGGTTCTGCTGTGTGTACTGGTGGTTGACTGCCCCCCAGCCCAGAGTGTGCATGGAAAATTGTCTGGCAGCCTCCCTGACAGCAAGCAGTGATAGTGCCCATGAAGGGGACCTTGTTGGGCCCGCCCCTTTCACGGTTATCGCTTCTCGGCCTTTTGGCTAAGATCAAGTGTAGTATCTGTTCTTATCAGTTTAATATCTGATACGTCCCCTATCTGGGGACCATATATTAAATGGATTTTTGAGAACGGGGGCCGATTTCGAAGCTTGCTTCCGTCGCCCTATGCATTGACCCGATATGGCAGTATCTTCGGGTACAGTGCACCACCCCCTTACAGGGTTAAAAAGAAAGATTCCTACTTTCATTGCTACCTGCTTGCTGGCTAGCCAGCTAGCCAGCCCTGTGGGCCTTGCTGCTGCAGCCAAAAAACAAAAGGTGGTGCTGCTGCTGCTGCTTCTGCTGCTTCTGCTTGTGTCTGGCCGCTGTTGGAGCGTCCAGGCACAGGACTTCTGCTGCTGCTGACTAAATGGCCTCCTTAATTGGATCATTTGAGTAGCCAGCACACCTGTGCAGGTAGGGCATGACATGATAGGCAGCTGCCTTGATAGCGGGTGGGTGCTGAATGTTCCTAATTGACAAAATAAGATTAATGCTTATGAAGAAATATAAAATCTCATCCCTTCCCCAATATCGCGCCACACCCCTACCCCTTAATTCCCTGGTTGAACTTGATGGACATATGTCTTTTTTCGACCGTACTAACTATGTAACTATGTAACATAACATGGGGGGGGGGGGGGGTCTCCTGGCTGTTCACACAGGTGTGTCATTGCTGTACATTGACCATGCATTGCTTCTGTGGTATTGCAAAGGCAAAGACAAATGCTTCCAGCCATCCATTGCACTAATGGATTGGTCATCAGCTGGCTGTCTATGTCCCGCATCAATATAGACCAAAGTACAGAGGGTTAGGCTATGCTATTGTGCACCTACCTGATGCATCAGAAGGTGCGAGGCCCTTGCTAAATTCTGTGCACAGACTTTGAGATCTATACTTTAGACTGTATCTAAACCTGCTCCAACATGGACTGACATTCTGGCCTACTTTCAGCCGATGCGACTTGTCTGTCGCTGAACAGTCGCTTTTTATGTATTCAGCACCTATGTATAATGTTGTAAAAATGCTCTAGAAGCTAAAGTCGCAGAAATGTCACACATATTTGGCCTGCAACTTTCTGTGCGACAAATTCAGACAGGAAAAATCAGTATAAATCCTTAGAAAATTATCCCCCAGTGTCTCCATCTGCTGGCGGTATTGAATAAGCATTGCTGCACTGATGGGGTATGCATTAGACGAAAAAAAAGAAGAAAAAGAAGAATAATACGCCCAGAAAAGAGGCGAAAAGGAGAAAAACGTAAAAAAACGTGAAAAAAAAGTAAGAGGAAGAGAAGGGAAAAAAAGGTGGAAATGGGTTTAAAAGTGATTTCGGCGGAGAAATATATATATATATATATATATATATATATATATATATATATATATATATACGCGCACACACACACATATATATAAACGTATTCTCCGTTGAGATATTGCAGCCGCTGCTGTGTCCAGGCCCAGGAGCCTTAGCACTGTGCTGTGATGTCACTCAATACCACTGACATCACTAGGTGTAAACAACATCTCTCCTTTGCTGTGTATGTGACTATGGAGCTGTTTGGTGATGTCGTCTATTATGGCCTTCATAGAAGCAACAGGAGATTGTTGCATCCATCTAGAACCCTCAGAACTACAGTGCTATGATGTCACTCACTTCCACAGGCCTTGCAGAGTGTAAACAACAACAACCCAGCTTTGTTGTGTATGTAACCATAGGGATTTGTGATGTCACCTAGAACCTTCACAGCAGCGACAGCTTTATGAGGAGCATCAGCACTGCTCTGCCTGAGCAGAACCATCACCGCCATAGGTTGTCAAATAACCCGGATTTAACCCACACAGGTAAGTCCAATGGGGTGCAGGCATGTCCTCTATGCTTACAGCTTCCCGTGGGTGTTGGTTTGATACCGTTTGGGGACAGCCAAGGAGGCATCTGCAGGCAACAAAGGTAGGTGTGTGCTTGTGTGTGTGTTTCCTATGCAGATCCTAAGCCCAGTGTCACATGCAAGTAGGAGGAGTAAGAAGGGTTCCTGGCAAATCCGGGTTATGGATTGCATTTAAAAAGGCCCCGTGGGAGTGCAATGGGCCCCTGTCTTGCTGCTTAGCAATAATGGTATGGGTTTAGGTTCTGCTGTGTGTACTGGTGGTTGACTGCCCCCCAGCCCAGAGTGTGCATGGAAAATTGTCTGGCAGCCTCCCTGACAGCAAGCAGTGATAGTGCCCATGAAGGGGACCTTGTTGGGCCCGCCCCTTTCACAGTTATCGCTTCTCGGCCTTTTGGCTAAGATCAAGTGTAGTATCTGTTCTTATCAGTTTAATATCTGATACGTCCCCTATCTGGGGACCATATATTAAATGGATTTTTGAGAACGGGGGCCGATTTCGAAGCTTGCTTCCGTCGCCCTATGCATTGACCCGATATGGCAGTATCTTCGGGTACAGTGCACCACCCCCTTACAGGGTTAAAAAGAAAGATTCCTACTTTCATTGCTACCTGCTTGCTGGCTAGCCAGCTAGCCAGCCCTGTGGGCCTTGCTGCTGCAGCCAAAAAACAAAAGGTGGTGCTGCTGCTGCTGCTTCTGCTGCTTCTGCTTGTGTCTGGCCGCTGTTGGAGCGTCCAGGCACAGGACTTCTGCTGCTGCTGACTAAATGGCCTCCTTAATTGGATCATTTGAGTAGCCAGCACACCTGTGCAGGTAGGGCATGACATGATAGGCAGCTGCCTTGATAGCGGGTGGGTGCTGAATGTTCCTAATTGACAAAATAAGATTAATGCTTATGAAGAAATATAAAATCTCATCCCTTCCCCAATATCGCGCCACACCCCTACCCCTTAATTCCCTGGTTGAACTTGATGGACATATGTCTTTTTTCGACCGTACTAACTATGTAACTATGTAACATAACATGGGGGGGGGGGGGGGGGGTCTCCTGGCTGTTCACACAGGTGTGTCATTGCTGTACATTGACCATGCATTGCTTCTGTGGTATTGCAAAGGCAAAGACAAATGCTTCCAGCCATCCATTGCACTAATGGATTGGTCATCAGCTGGCTGTCTATGTCCCGCATCAATATAGACCAAAGTACAGAGGGTTAGGCTATGCTATTGTGCACCTACCTGATGCATCAGAAGGTGCGAGGCCCTTGCTAAATTCTGTGCACAGACTTTGAGATCTATACTTTAGACTGTATCTAAACCTGCTCCAACATGGACTGACATTCTGGCCTACTTTCAGCCGATGCGACTTGTCTGTCGCTGAACAGTCGCTTTTTATGTATTCAGCACCTATGTATAATGTTGTAAAAATGCTCTAGAAGCTAAAGTCGCAGAAATGTCACACATATTTGGCCTGCAACTTTCTGTGCGACAAATTCAGACAGGAAAAATCAGTATAAATCCTTAGAAAATTATCCCCCAGTGTCTCCATCTGCTGGCGGTATTGAATAAGCATTGCTGCACTGATGGGGTATGCATTAGACGAAAAAAAAGAAGAAAAAGAAGAATAATACGCCCAGAAAAGAGGCGAAAAGGAGAAAAACGTAAAAAAACGTGAAAAAAAAGTAAGAGGAAGAGAAGGGAAAAAAAGGTGGAAATGGGTTTAAAAGTGATTTCGGCGGAGAAATATATATATATATATATATATATATATATATATATATATATATATACGCGCACACACACACATATATATAAACGTATTCTCCGCTGAGATATTGCAGCCGCTGCTGTGTCCAGGCCCAGGAGCCTTAGCACTGTGCTGTGATGTCACTCAATACCACTGACATCACTAGGTGTAAACAACATCTCTCCTTTGCTGTGTATGTGACTATGGAGCTGTTTGGTGATGTCGTCTATTATGGCCTTCATAGAAGCAACAGGAGATTGTTGCATCCATCTAGAACCCTCAGAACTACAGTGCTATGATGTCACTCACTTCCACAGGCCTTGCAGAGTGTAAACAACAACAACCCAGCTTTGTTGTGTATGTAACCATAGGGATTTGTGATGTCACCTAGAACCTTCACAGCAGCGACAGCTTTATGAGGAGCATCAGCACTGCTCTGCCTGAGCAGAACCATCACCGCCATAGGTTGTCAAATAACCCGGATTTAACCCACACAGGTAAGTCCAATGGGGTGCAGGCATGTCCTCTATGCTTACAGCTTCCCGTGGGTGTTGGTTTGATACCGTTTGGGGACAGCCAAGGAGGCATCTGCAGGCAACAAAGGTAGGTGTGTGCTTGTGTGTGTGTTTCCTATGCAGATCCTAAGCCCAGTGTCACATGCAAGTAGGAGGAGTAAGAAGGGTTCCTGGCAAATCCGGGTTATGGATTGCATTTAAAAAGGCCCCGTGGGAGTGCAATGGGCCCCTGTCTTGCTGCTTAGCAATAATGGTATGGGTTTAGGTTCTGCTGTGTGTACTGGTGGTTGACTGCCCCCCAGCCCAGAGTGTGCATGGAAAATTGTCTGGCAGCCTCCCTGACAGCAAGCAGTGATAGTGCCCATGAAGGGGACCTTGTTGGGCCCGCCCCTTTCACGGTTATCGCTTCTCGGCCTTTTGGCTAAGATCAAGTGTAGTATCTGTTCTTATCAGTTTAATATCTGATACGTCCCCTATCTGGGGACCATATATTAAATGGATTTTTGAGAACGGGGGCCGATTTCGAAGCTTGCTTCCGTCGCCCTATGCATTGACCCGATATGGCAGTATCTTCGGGTACAGTGCACCACCCCCTTACAGGGTTAAAAAGAAAGATTCCTACTTTCATTGCTACCTGCTTGCTGGCTAGCCAGCTAGCCAGCCCTGTGGGCCTTGCTGCTGCAGCCAAAAAACAAAAGGTGGTGCTGCTGCTGCTTCTGCTGCTTCTGCTTGTGTCTGGCCGCTGTTGGAGCGTCCAGGCACAGGACTTCTGCTGCTGCTGACTAAATGGCCTCCTTAATTGGATCATTTGAGTAGCCAGCACACCTGTGCAGGTAGGGCATGACATGATAGGCAGCTGCCTTGATAGCGGGTGGGTGCTGAATGTTCCTAATTGACAAAATAAGATTAATGCTTATGAAGAAATATAAAATCTCATCCCTTCCCCAATATCGCGCCACACCCCTACCCCTTAATTCCCTGGTTGAACTTGATGGACATATGTCTTTTTTCGACCGTACTAACTATGTAACTATGTAACATAACATGGGGGGGGGGGGGGGGGGTCTCCTGGCTGTTCACACAGGTGTGTCATTGCTGTACATTGACCATGCATTGCTTCTGTGGTATTGCAAAGGCAAAGACAAATGCTTCCAGCCATCCATTGCACTAATGGATTGGTCATCAGCTGGCTGTCTATGTCCCGCATCAATATAGACCAAAGTACAGAGGGTTAGGCTATGCTATTGTGCACCTACCTGATGCATCAGAAGGTGCGAGGCCCTTGCTAAATTCTGTGCACAGACTTTGAGATCTATACTTTAGACTGTATCTAAACCTGCTCCAACATGGACTGACATTCTGGCCTACTTTCAGCCGATGCGACTTGTCTGTCGCTGAACAGTCGCTTTTTATGTATTCAGCACCTATGTATAATGTTGTAAAAATGCTCTAGAAGCTAAAGTTGCAGAAATGTCACACATATTTGGCCTGCAACTTTCTGTGCGACAAATTCAGACAGGAAAAATCAGTATAAATCCTTAGAAAATTATCCCCCAGTGTCTCCATCTGCTGGCGGTATTGAATAAGCATTGCTGCACTGATGGGGTATGCATTAGAACGAAAAAAAAGAAGAAAAGAAGAATAATACGCCCAGAAAAGAGGCGAAAAGGAGAAAAACGTAAAAAAACGTGAAAAAAAAGTAAGAGGAAGAGAAGGGAAAAAAAGGTGGAAATGGGTTTAAAAGTGATTTCGGCGGAGAAATATATATATATATATATATATATATATATATATATATATATATATACGCGCACACACACACATATATATAAACGTATTCTCCGTTGAGATATTGCAGCCGCTGCTGTGTCCAGGCCCAGGAGCCTTAGCACTGTGCTGTGATGTCACTCAATACCACTGACATCACTAGGTGTAAACAACATCTCTCCTTTGCTGTGTATGTGACTATGGAGCTGTTTGGTGATGTCGTCTATTATGGCCTTCATAGAAGCAACAGGAGATTGTTGCATCCATCTAGAACCCTCAGAACTACAGTGCTATGATGTCACTCACTTCCACAGGCCTTGCAGAGTGTAAACAACAACAACCCAGCTTTGTTGTGTATGTAACCATAGGGATTTGTGATGTCACCTAGAACCTTCACAGCAGCGACAGCTTTATGAGGAGCATCAGCACTGCTCTGCCTGAGCAGAAACCATCACCGCCATAGGTTGTCAAATAACCCGGATTTAACCCACACAGGTAAGTCCAATGGGGTGCAGGCATGTCCTCTATGCTTACAGCTTCCCGTGGGTGTTGGTTTGATACCGTTTGGGGACAGCCAAGGAGGCATCTGCAGGCAACAAAGGTAGGTGTGTGCTTGTGTGTGTGTTTCCTATGCAGATCCTAAGCCCAGTGTCACATGCAAGTAGGAGGAGTAAGAAGGGTTCCTGGCAAATCCGGGTTATGGATTGCATTTAAAAAGGCCCCGTGGGAGTGCAATGGGCCCCTGTCTTGCTGCTTAGCAATAATGGTATGGGTTTAGGTTCTGCTGTGTGTACTGGTGGTTGACTGCCCCCCAGCCCAGAGTGTGCATGGAAAATTGTCTGGCAGCCTCCCTGACAGCAAGCAGTGATAGTGCCCATGAAGGGGACCTTGTTGGGCCCGCCCCTTTCACGGTTATCGCTTCTCGGCCTTTTGGCTAAGATCAAGTGTAGTATCTGTTCTTATCAGTTTAATATCTGATACGTCCCCTATCTGGGGACCATATATTAAATGGATTTTTGAGAACGGGGGCCGATTTCGAAGCTTGCTTCCGTCGCCCTATGCATTGACCCCGATATGGCAGTATCTTCGGGTACAGTGCACCACCCCCCTTACAGGGTTAAAAAGAAAGATTCCTACTTTCATTGCTACCTGCTTGCTGGCTAGCCAGCTAGCCAGCCCTGTGGGCCTTGCTGCTGCAGCCAAAAAACAAAAGGTGGTGCTGCTGCTGCTGCTTCTGCTGCTTCTGCTTGTGTCTGGCCGCTGTTGGAGCGTCCAGGCACAGGACTTCTGCTGCTGCTGACTAAATGGCCTCCTTAATTGGATCATTTGAGTAGCCAGCACACCTGTGCAGGTAGGGCATGACATGATAGGCAGCTGCCTTGATAGCGGGTGGGTGCTGAATGTTCCTAATTGACAAAATAAGATTAATGCTTATGAAGAAATATAAAATCTCATCCCTTCCCCAATATCGCGCCACACCCCTACCCCTTAATTCCCTGGTTGAACTTGATGGACATATGTCTTTTTTCGACCGTACTAACTATGTAACTATGTAACATAACATGGGGGGGGGGGGGGGGGGGTCTCCTGGCTGTTCACACAGGTGTGTCATTGCTGTACATTGACCATGCATTGCTTCTGTGGTATTGCAAAGGCAAAGACAAATGCTTCCAGCCATCCATTGCACTAATGGATTGGTCATCAGCTGGCTGTCTATGTCCCGCATCAATATAGACCAAAGTACAGAGGGTTAGGCTATGCTATTGTGCACCTACCTGATGCATCAGAAGGTGCGAGGCCCTTGCTAAATTCTGTGCACAGACTTTGAGATCTATACTTTAGACTGTATCTAAACCTGCTCCAACATGGACTGACATTCTGGCCTACTTTCAGCCGATGCGACTTGTCTGTCGCTGAACAGTCGCTTTTTATGTATTCAGCACCTATGTATAATGTTGTAAAAATGCTCTAGAAGCTAAGTCGCAGAAATGTCACACATATTTGGCCTGCAACTTTCTGTGCGACAAATTCAGACAGGAAAAAATCAGTATAAATCCTTAGAAAATTATCCCCCAGTGTCTCCATCTGCTGGCGGTATTGAATAAGCATTGCTGCACTGATGGGGTATGCATTAGACGAAAAAAAAGAAGAAAAAGAAGAATAATACGCCCAGAAAAGAGGCGAAAAGGAGAAAAACGTAAAAAAACGTGAAAAAAAAGTAAGAGGAAGAGAAGGGAAAAAAAGGTGGAAATGGGTTTAAAAGTGATTTCGGCGGAGAAATATATATATATATATATATATATATATATATATATATATATATATACGCGCACACACACACATATATATAAACGTATTCTCCGTTGAGATATTGCAGCCGCTGCTGTGTCCAGGCCCAGGAGCCTTAGCACTGTGCTGTGATGTCACTCAATACCACTGACATCACTAGGTGTAAACAACATCTCTCCTTTGCTGTGTATGTGACTATGGAGCTGTTTGGTGATGTCGTCTATTATGGCCTTCATAGAAGCAACAGGAGATTGTTGCATCCATCTAGAACCCTCAGAACTACAGTGCTATGATGTCACTCACTTCCACAGGCCTTGCAGAGTGTAAACAACAACAACCCAGCTTTGTTGTGTATGTAACCATAGGGATTTGTGATGTCACCTAGAACCTTCACAGCAGCGACAGCTTTATGAGGAGCATCAGCACTGCTCTGCCTGAGCAGAACCATCACCGCCATAGGTTGTCAAATAACCCGGATTTAACCCACACAGGTAAGTCCAATGGGGTGCAGGCATGTCCTCTATGCTTACAGCTTCCCGTGGGTGTTGGTTTGATACCGTTTGGGGACAGCCAAGGAGGCATCTGCAGGCAACAAAGGTAGGTGTGTGCTTGTGTGTGTGTTTCCTATGCAGATCCTAAGCCCAGTGTCACATGCAAGTAGGAGGAGTAAGAAGGGTTCCTGGCAAATCCGGGTTATGGATTGCATTTAAAAAGGCCCCGTGGGAGTGCAATGGGCCCCTGTCTTGCTGCTTAGCAATAATGGTATGGGTTTAGGTTCTGCTGTGTGTACTGGTGGTTGACTGCCCCCCAAGCCCAGAGTGTGCATGGAAAATTGTCTGGCAGCCTCCCTGACAGCAAGCAGTGATAGTGCCCATGAAGGGGACCTTGTTGGGCCCGCCCCTTTCACGGTTATCGCTTCTCGGCCTTTGGCTAAGATCAAGTGTAGTATCTGTTCTTATCAGTTTAATATCTGATACGTCCCCTATCTGGGGACCATATATTAAATGGATTTTTGAGAACGGGGGCCGATTTCGAAGCTTGCTTCCGTCGCCCTATGCATTGACCCGATATGGCAGTATCTTCGGGTACAGTGCACCACCCCCTTACAGGGTTAAAAAGAAAGATTCCCTACTTTCATTGCTACCTGCTTGCTGGCTAGCCAGCTAGCCAGCCCTGTGGGCCTTGCTGCTGCAGCCAAAAAACAAAAGGTGGTGCTGCTGCTGCTGCTTCTGCTGCTTCTGCTTGTGTCTGGCCGCTGTTGGAGCGTCCAGGCACAGGACTTCTGCTGCTGCTGACTAAATGGCCTCCTTAATTGGATCATTTGAGTAGCCAGCACACCTGTGCAGGTAGGGCATGACATGATAGGCAGCTGCCTTGATAGCGGGTGGGTGCTGAATGTTCCTAATTGACAAAATAAGATTAATGCTTATGAAGAAATATAAAATCTCATCCCTTCCCCAATATCGCGCCACACCCCTACCCCTTAATTCCCTGGTTGAACTTGATGGACATATGTCTTTTTTCGACCGTACTAACTATGTAACTATGTAACATAACATGGGGGGGGGGGGGGGGGGGGGGTCTCCTGGCTGTTCACACAGGTGTGTCATTGCTGTACATTGACCATGCATTGCTTCTGTGGTATTGCAAAGGCAAAGACAAATGCTTCCAGCCATCCATTGCACTAATGGATTGGTCATCAGCTGGCTGTCTATGTCCCGCATCAATATAGACCAAAGTACAGAGGGTTAGGCTATGCTATTGTGCACCTACCTGATGCATCAGAAGGTGCGAGGCCCTTGCTAAATTCTGTGCACAGACTTTGAGATCTATACTTTAGACTGTATCTAAACCTGCTCCAACATGGACTGACATTCTGGCCTACTTTCAGCCGATGCGACTTGTCTGTCGCTGAACAGTCGCTTTTTATGTATTCAGCACCTATGTATAATGTTGTAAAAATGCTCTAGAAGCTAAAGTCGCAGAAATGTCACACATATTTGGCCTGCAACTTTCTGTGCGACAAATTCAGACAGGAAAAATCAGTATAAATCCTTAGAAAATTATCCCCCAGTGTCTCCATCTGCTGGCGGTATTGAATAAGCATTGCTGCACTGATGGGGTATGCATTAGACGAAAAAAAAGAAGAAAAAGAAGAATAATACGCCCAGAAAAGAGGCGAAAAGGAGAAAAACGTAAAAAAACGTGAAAAAAAAGTAAGAGGAAGAGAAGGGAAAAAAAGGTGGAAATGGGTTTAAAAGTGATTTCGGCGGAGAAATATATATATATATATATATATATATATATATATATATATATATATATACGCGCACACACACACATATATATAAACGTATTCTCCGTTGAGATATTGCAGCCGCTGCTGTGTCCAGGCCCAGGAGCCTTAGCACTGTGCTGTGATGTCACTCAATACCACTGACATCACTAGGTGTAAACAACATCTCTCCTTTGCTGTGTATGTGACTATGGAGCTGTTTGGTGATGTCGTCTATTATGGCCTTCATAGAAGCAACAGGAGATTGTTGCATCCATCTAGAACCCTCAGAACTACAGTGCTATGATGTCACTCACTTCCACAGGCCTTGCAGAGTGTAAACAACAACAACCCAGCTTTGTTGTGTATGTAACCATAGGGATTTGTGATGTCACCTAGAACCTTCACAGCAGCGACAGCTTTATGAGGAGCATCAGCACTGCTCTGCCTGAGCAGAACCATCACCGCCATAGGTTGTCAAATAACCCGGATTTAACCCACACAGGTAAGTCCAATGGGGTGCAGGCATGTCCTCTATGCTTACAGCTTCCCGTGGGTGTTGGTTTGATACCGTTTGGGGACAGCCAAGGAGGCATCTGCAGGCAACAAAGGTAGGTGTGTGCTTGTGTGTGTGTTTCCTATGCAGATCCTAAGCCCAGTGTCACATGCAAGTAGGAGGAGTAAGAAGGGTTCCTGGCAAATCCGGGTTATGGATTGCATTTAAAAAAGGCCCCGTGGGAGTGCAATGGGCCCCTGTCTTGCTGCTTAGCAATAATGGTATGGGTTTAGGTTCTGCTGTGTGTACTGGTGGTTGACTGCCCCCCAGCCCAGAGTGTGCATGGAAAATTGTCTGGCAGCCTCCCTGACAGCAAGCAGTGATAGTGCCCATGAAGGGGACCTTGTTGGGCCCGCCCCTTTCACGGTTATCGCTTCTCGGCCTTTTGGCTAAGATCAAGTGTAGTATCTGTTCTTATCAGTTTAATATCTGATACGTCCCCTATCTGGGGACCATATATTAAATGGATTTTTGAGAACGGGGGCCGATTTCGAAGCTTGCTTCCGTCGCCCTATGCATTGACCCGATATGGCAGTATCTTCGGGTACAGTGCACCACCCCCTTACAGGGTTAAAAAGAAAGATTCCTACTTTCATTGCTACCTGCTTGCTGGCTAGCCAGCTAGCCAGCCCTGTGGGCCTTGCTGCTGCAGCCAAAAAACAAAAGGTGGTGCTGCTGCTGCTGCTTCTGCTGCTTCTGCTTGTGTCTGGCCGCTGTTGGAGCGTCCAGGCACAGGACTTCTGCTGCTGCTGACTAAATGGCCTCCTTAATTGGATCATTTGAGTAGCCAGCACACCTGTGCAGGTAGGGCATGACATGATAGGCAGCTGCCTTGATAGCGGGTGGGTGCTGAATGTTCCTAATTGACAAAATAAGATTAATGCTTATGAAGAAATATAAAATCTCATCCCTTCCCCAATATCGCGCCACACCCCTACCCCTTAATTCCCTGGTTGAACTTGATGGACATATGTCTTTTTTCGACCGTACTAACTATGTAACTATGTAACATAACATGGGGGGGGGGGGGGGGGGGTCTCCTGGCTGTTCACACAGGTGTGTCATTGCTGTACATTGACCATGCATTGCTTCTGTGGTATTGCAAAGGCAAAGACAAATGCTTCCAGCCATCCATTGCACTAATGGATTGGTCATCAGCTGGCTGTCTATGTCCCGCATCAATATAGACCAAAGTACAGAGGGTTAGGCTATGCTATTGTGCACCTACCTGATGCATCAGAAGGTGCGAGGCCCTTGCTAAATTCTGTGCTCAGACTTTGAGATCTATACTTTAGACTGTATCTAAACCTGCTCCAACATGGACTGACATTCTGGCCTACTTTCAGCCGATGCGACTTGTCTGTCGCTGAACAGTCGCTTTTTATGTATTCAGCACCTATGTATAATGTTGTAAAAATGCTCTAGAAGCTAAAGTCGCAGAAATGTCACACATATTTGGCCTGCAACTTTCTGTGCGACAAATTCAGACAGGAAAAATCAGTATAAATCCTTAGAAAATTATCCCCCAGTGTCTCCATCTGCTGGCGGTATTGAATAAGCATTGCTGCACTGATGGGGTATGCATTAGACGAAAAAAAAGAAGAAAAAGAAGAATAATACGCCCAGAAAAGAGGCGAAAAGGAGAAAAACGTAAAAAAACGTGAAAAAAAAGTAAGAGGAAGAGAAGGGAAAAAAAGGTGGAAATGGGTTTAAAAGTGATTTCGGCGGAGAAATATATATATATATATATATATATATATATATATATATATACGCGCACACACACACATATATATAAACGTATTCTCCGTTGAGATATTGCAGCCGCTGCTGTGTCCAGGCCCAGGAGCCTTAGCACTGTGCTGTGATGTCACTCAATACCACTGACATCACTAGGTGTAAACAACATCTCTCCTTTGCTGTGTATGTGACTATGGAGCTGTTTGGTGATGTCGTCTATTATGGCCTTCATAGAAGCAACAGGAGATTGTTGCATCCATCTAGAACCCTCAGAACTACAGTGCTATGATGTCACTCACTTCCACAGGCCTTGCAGAGTGTAAACAACAACAACCCAGCTTTGTTGTGTATGTAACCATAGGGATTTGTGATGTCACCTAGAACCTTCACAGCAGCGACAGCTTTATGAGGAGCATCAGCACTGCTCTGCCTGAGCAGAACCATCACCGCCATAGGTTGTCAAATAACCCGGATTTAACCCACACAGGTAAGTCCAATGGGGTGCAGGCATGTCCTCTATGCTTACAGCTTCCCGTGGGTGTTGGTTTGATACCGTTTGGGGACAGCCAAGGAGGCATCTGCAGGCAACAAAGGTAGGTGTGTGCTTGTGTGTGTGTTTCCTATGCAGATCCTAAGCCCAGTGTCACATGCAAGTAGGAGGAGTAAGAAGGGTTCCTGGCAAATCCGGGTTATGGATTGCATTTAAAAAGGCCCCGTGGGAGTGCAATGGGCCCCTGTCTTGCTGCTTAGCAATAATGGTATGGGTTTAGGTTCTGCTGTGTGTACTGGTGGTTGACTGCCCCCCAGCCCAGAGTGTGCATGGAAAATTGTCTGGCAGCCTCCCTGACAGCAAGCAGTGATAGTGCCCATGAAGGGGACCTTGTTGGGCCCGCCCCTTTCACGGTTATCGCTTCTCGGCCTTTTGGCTAAGATCAAGTGTAGTATCTGTTCTTATCAGTTTAATATCTGATACGTCCCCTATCTGGGGACCATATATTAAATGGATTTTTGAGAACGGGGGCCGATTTCGAAGCTTGCTTCCGTCGCCCTATGCATTGACCCGATATGGCAGTATCTTCGGGTACAGTGCACCACCCCCTTACAGGGTTAAAAAGAAAGATTCCTACTTTCATTGCTACCTGCTTGCTGGCTAGCCAGCTAGCCAGCCCTGTGGGCCTTGCTGCTGCAGCCAAAAAACAAAAGGTGGTGCTGCTGCTGCTGCTTCTGCTGCTTCTGCTTGTGTCTGGCCGCTGTTGGAGCGTCCAGGCACAGGACTTCTGCTGCTGCTGACTAAATGGCCTCCTTAATTGGATCATTTGAGTAGCCAGCACACCTGTGCAGGTAGGGCATGACATGATAGGCAGCTGCCTTGATAGCGGGTGGGTGCTGAATGTTCCTAATTGACAAAATAAGATTAATGCTTATGAAGAAATATAAAATCTCATCCCTTCCCCAATATCGCGCCACACCCCTACCCCTTAATTCCCTGGTTGAACTTGATGGACATATGTCTTTTTTCGACCGTACTAACTATGTAACTATGTAACATAACATGGGGGGGGGGGGGGGGGGGTCTCCTGGCTGTTCACACAGGTGTGTCATTGCTGTACATTGACCATGCATTGCTTCTGTGGTATTGCAAAGGCAAAGACAAATGCTTCCAGCCATCCATTGCACTAATGGATTGGTCATCAGCTGGCTGTCTATGTCCCGCATCAATATAGACCAAAGTACAGAGGGTTAGGCTATGCTATTGTGCACCTACCTGATGCATCAGAAGGTGCGAGGCCCTTGCTAAATTCTGTGCACAGACTTTGAGATCTATACTTTAGACTGTATCTAAACCTGCTCCAACATGGACTGACATTCTGGCCTACTTTCAGCCGATGCGACTTGTCTGTCGCTGAACAGTCGCTTTTTATGTATTCAGCACCTATGTATAATGTTGTAAAAATGCTCTAGAAGCTAAAGTCGCAGAAATGTCACACATATTTGGCCTGCAACTTTCTGTGCGACAAATTCAGACAGGAAAAATCAGTATAAATCCTTAGAAAATTATCCCCCAGTGTCTCCATCTGCTGGCGGTATTGAATAAGCATTGCTGCACTGATGGGGTATGCATTAGACGAAAAAAAAGAAGAAAAAGAAGAATAATACGCCCAGAAAAGAGGCGAAAAGGAGAAAAACGTAAAAAAACGTGAAAAAAAAGTAAGAGGAAGAGAAGGGAAAAAAAGGTGGAAATGGGTTTAAAAGTGATTTCGGCGGAGAAATATATATATATATATATATATATATATATATATATATATATACGCACACACACACACATATATATAAACGTATTCTCCGTTGAGATATTGCAGCCGCTGCTGTGTCCAGGCCCAGGAGCCTTAGCACTGTGCTGTGATGTCACTCAATACCACTGACATCACTAGGTGTAAACAACATCTCTCCTTTGCTGTGTATGTGACTATGGAGCTGTTTGGTGATGTCGTCTATTATGGCCTTCATAGAAGCAACAGGAGATTGTTGCATCCATCTAGAACCCTCAGAACTACAGTGCTATGATGTCACTCACTTCCACAGGCCTTGCAGAGTGTAAACAACAACAACCCAGCTTTGTTGTGTATGTAACCATAGGGATTTGTGATGTCACCTAGAACCTTCACAGCAGCGACAGCTTTATGAGGAGCATCAGCACTGCTCTGCCTGAGCAGAACCATCACCGCCATAGGTTGTCAAATAACCCGGATTTAACCCACACAGGTAAGTCCAATGGGGTGCAGGCATGTCCTCTATGCTTACAGCTTCCCGTGGGTGTTGGTTTGATACCGTTTGGGGACAGCCAAGGAGGCATCTGCAGGCAACAAAGGTAGGTGTGTGCTTGTGTGTGTGTTTCCTATGCAGATCCTAAGCCCAGTGTCACATGCAAGTAGGAGGAGTAAGAAGGGTTCCTGGCAAATCCGGGTTATGGATTGCATTTAAAAAGGCCCCGTGGGAGTGCAATGGGCCCCTGTCTTGCTGCTTAGCAATAATGGTATGGGTTTAGGTTCTGCTGTGTGTACTGGTGGTTGACTGCCCCCCAGCCCAGAGTGTGCATGGAAAATTGTCTGGCAGCCTCCCTGACAGCAAGCAGTGATAGTGCCCATGAAGGGGACCTTGTTGGGCCCGCCCCTTTCACGGTTATCGCTTCTCGGCCTTTTGGCTAAGATCAAGTGTAGTATCTGTTCTTATCAGTTTAATATCTGATACGTCCCCTATCTGGGGACCATATATTAAATGGATTTTTGAGAACGGGGGCCGATTTCGAAGCTTGCTTCCGTCGCCCTATGCATTGACCCGATATGGCAGTATCTTCGGGTACAGTGCACCACCCCCTTACAGGGTTAAAAAGAAAGATTCCTACTTTCATTGCTACCTGCTTGCTGGCTAGCCAGCTAGCCAGCCCTGTGGGCCTTGCTGCTGCAGCCAAAAAACAAAAGGTGGTGCTGCTGCTGCTGCTTCTGCTTGTGTCTGGCCGCTGTTGGAGCGTCCAGGCACAGGACTTCTGCTGCTGCTGACTAAATGGCCTCCTTAATTGGATCATTTGAGTAGCCAGCACACCTGTGCAGGTAGGGCATGACATGATAGGCAGCTGCCTTGATAGCGGGTGGGTGCTGAATGTTCCTAATTGACAAAATAAGATTAATGCTTATGAAGAAATATAAAATCTCATCCCTTCCCCAATATCGCGCCACACCCCTACCCCTTAATTCCCTGGTTGAACTTGATGGACATATGTCTTTTTTCGACCGTACTAACTATGTAACATAACATGGGGGGGGGGGGGGGTCTCCTGGCTGTTCACACAGGTGTGTCATTGCTGTACATTGACCATGCATTGCTTCTGTGGTATTGCAAAGGCAAAGACAAATGCTTCCAGCCATCCATTGCACTAATGGATTGGTCATCAGCTGGCTGTCTATGTCCCGCATCAATATAGACCAAAGTACAGAGGGTTAGGCTATGCTATTGTGCACCTACCTGATGCATCAGAAGGTGCGAGGCCCTTGCTAAATTCTGTGCACAGACTTTGAGATCTATACTTTAGACTGTATCTAAACCTGCTCCAACATGGACTGACATTCTGGCCTACTTTCAGCCGATGCGACTTGTCTGTCGCTGAACAGTCGCTTTTTATGTATTCAGCACCTATGTATAATGTTGTAAAAATGCTCTAGAAGCTAAAGTCGCAGAAATGTCACACATATTTGGCCTGCAACTTTCTGTGCGACAAATTCAGACAGGAAAAATCAGTATAAATCCTTAGAAAATTATCCCCCAGTGTCTCCATCTGCTGGCGGTATTGAATAAGCATTGCTGCACTGATGGGGTATGCATTAGACGAAAAAAAAGAAGAAAAAGAAGAATAATACGCCCAGAAAAGAGGCGAAAAGGAGAAAAACGTAAAAAAACGTGAAAAAAAAGTAAGAGGAAGAGAAGGGAAAAAAAGGTGGAAATGGGTTTAAAAGTGATTTCGGCGGAGAAATATATATATATATATATATATATATATATATATATATATATATATACGCGCACACACACACATATATATAAACGTATTCTCCGTTGAGATATTGCAGCCGCTGCTGTGTCCAGGCCCAGGAGCCTTAGCACTGTGCTGTGATGTCACTCAATACCACTGACATCACTAGGTGTAAACAACATCTCTCCTTTGCTGTGTATGTGACTATGGAGCTGTTTGGTGATGTCGTCTATTATGGCCTTCATAGAAGCAACAGGAGATTGTTGCATCCATCTAGAACCCTCAGAACTACAGTGCTACGATGTCACTCACTTCCACAGGCCTTGCAGAGTGTAAACAACAACAACCCAGCTTTGTTGTGTATGTAACCATAGGGATTTGTGATGTCACCTAGAACCTTCACAGCAGCGACAGCTTTATGAGGAGCATCAGCACTGCTCTGCCTGAGCAGAACCATCACCGCCATAGGTTGTCAAATAACCCGGATTTAACCCACACAGGTAAGTCCAATGGGGTGCAGGCATGTCCTCTATGCTTACAGCTTCCCGTGGGTGTTGGTTTGATACCGTTTGGGGACAGCCAAGGAGGCATCTGCAGGCAACAAAGGTAGGTGTGTGCTTGTGTGTGTGTTTCCTATGCAGATCCTAAGCCCAGTGTCACATGCAAGTAGGAGGAGTAAGAAGGGTTCCTGGCAAATCCGGGTTATGGATTGCATTTAAAAAGGCCCCGTGGGAGTGCAATGGGCCCCTGTCTTGCTGCTTAGCAATAATGGTATGGGTTTAGGTTCTGCTGTGTGTACTGGTGGTTGACTGCCCCCCAGCCCAGAGTGTGCATGGAAAATTGTCTGGCAGCCTCCCTGACAGCAAGCAGTGATAGTGCCCATGAAGGGGACCTTGTTGGGCCCGCCCCTTTCACGGTTATCGCTTCTCGGCCTTTTGGCTAAGATCAAGTGTAGTATCTGTTCTTATCAGTTTAATATCTGATACGTCCCCTATCTGGGGACCATATATTAAATGGATTTTTGAGAACGGGGGCCGATTTCGAAGCTTGCTTCCGTCGCCCTATGCATTGACCCGATATGGCAGTATCTTCGGGTACAGTGCACCACCCCCTTACAGGGTTAAAAAGAAAGATTCCTACTTTCATTGCTACCTGCTTGCTGGCTAGCCAGCTAGCCAGCCCTGTGGGCCTTGCTGCTGCAGCCAAAAAACAAAAGGTGGTGCTGCTGCTGCTGCTTCTGCTGCTTCTGCTTGTGTCTGGCCGCTGTTGGAGCGTCCAGGCACAGGACTTCTGCTGCTGCTGACTAAATGGCCTCCTTAATTGGATCATTTGAGTAGCCAGCACACCTGTGCAGGTAGGGCATGACATGATAGGCAGCTGCCTTGATAGCGGGTGGGTGCTGAATGTTCCTAATTGACAAAATAAGATTAATGCTTATGAAGAAATATAAAATCTCATCCCTTCCCCAATATCGCGCCACACCCCTACCCCTTAATTCCCTGGTTGAACTTGATGGACATATGTCTTTTTTCGACCGTACTAACTATGTAACTATGTAACATAACATGGGGGGGGGGGTCTCCTGGCTGTTCACACAGGTGTGTCATTGCTGTACATTGACCATGCATTGCTTCTGTGGTATTGCAAAGGCAAAGACAAATGCTTCCAGCCATCCATTGCACTAATGGATTGGTCATCAGCTGGCTGTCTATGTCCCGCATCAATATAGACCAAAGTACAGAGGGTTAGGCTATGCTATTGTGCACCTACCTGATGCATCAGAAGGTGCGAGGCCCTTGCTAAATTCTGTGCACAGACTTTGAGATCTATACTTTAGACTGTATCTAAACCTGCTCCAACATGGACTGACATTCTGGCCTACTTTCAGCCGATGCGACTTGTCTGTCGCTGAACAGTCGCTTTTTATGTATTCAGCACCTATGTATAATGTTGTAAAAATGCTCTAGAAGCTAAAGTCGCAGAAATGTCACACATATTTGGCCTGCAACTTTCTGTGCGACAAATTCAGACAGGAAAAATCAGTATAAATCCTTAGAAAATTATCCCCCAGTGTCTCCATCTGCTGGCGGTATTGAATAAGCATTGCTGCACTGATGGGGTATGCATTAGACGAAAAAAAAGAAGAAAAAGAAGAATAATACGCCCAGAAAAGAGGCGAAAAGGAGAAAAACGTAAAAAAACGTGAAAAAAAAGTAAGAGGAAGAGAAGGGAAAAAAAGGTGGAAATGGGTTTAAAAGTGATTTCGGCGGAGAAATATATATATATATATATATATATATATATATATATATATATATATATACGCGCACACACACACATATATATAAACGTATTCTCCGTTGAGATATTGCAGCCGCTGCTGTGTCCAGGCCCAGGAGCCTTAGCACTGTGCTGTGATGTCACTCAATACCACTGACATCACTAGGTGTAAACAACATCTCTCCTTTGCTGTGTATGTGACTATGGAGCTGTTTGGTGATGTCGTCTATTATGGCCTTCATAGAAGCAACAGGAGATTGTTGCATCCATCTAGAACCCTCAGAACTACAGTGCTATGATGTCACTCACTTCCACAGGCCTTGCAGAGTGTAAACAACAACAACCCAGCTTTGTTGTGTATGTAACCATAGGGATTTGTGATGTCACCTAGAACCTTCACAGCAGCGACAGCTTTATGAGGAGCATCAGCACTGCTCTGCCTGAGCAGAACCATCACCGCCATAGGTTGTCAAATAACCCGGATTTAACCCACACAGGTAAGTCCAATGGGGTGCAGGCATGTCCTCTATGCTTACAGCTTCCCGTGGGTGTTGGTTTGATACCGTTTGGGGACAGCCAAGGAGGCATCTGCAGGCAACAAAGGTAGGTGTGTGCTTGTGTGTGTGTTTCCTATGCAGATCCTAAGCCCAGTGTCACATGCAAGTAGGAGGAGTAAGAAGGGTTCCTGGCAAATCCGGGTTATGGATTGCATTTAAAAAGGCCCCGTGGGAGTGCAATGGGCCCCTGTCTTGCTGCTTAGCAATAATGGTATGGGTTTAGGTTCTGCTGTGTGTACTGGTGGTTGACTGCCCCCCAGCCCAGAGTGTGCATGGAAAATTGTCTGGCAGCCTCCCTGACAGCAAGCAGTGATAGTGCCCATGAAGGGGACCTTGTTGGGCCCGCCCCTTTCACGGTTATCGCTTCTCGGCCTTTTGGCTAAGATCAAGTGTAGTATCTGTTCTTATCAGTTTAATATCTGATACGTCCCCTATCTGGGGACCATATATTAAATGGATTTTTGAGAACGGGGGCCGATTTCGAAGCTTGCTTCCGTCGCCCTATGCATTGACCCGATATGGCAGTATCTTCGGGTACAGTGCACCACCCCCTTACAGGGTTAAAAAGAAAGATTCCTACTTTCATTGCTACCTGCTTGCTGGCTAGCCAGCTAGCCAGCCCTGTGGGCCTTGCTGCTGCAGCCAAAAAACAAAAGGTGCTGCTGCTGCTTCTGCTGCTTCTGCTTGTGTCTGGCCGCTGTTGGAGCGTCCAGGCACAGGACTTCTGCTGCTGCTGACTAAATGGCCTCCTTAATTGGATCATTTGAGTAGCCAGCACACCTGTGCAGGTAGGGCATGACATGATAGGCAGCTGCCTTGATAGCGGGTGGGTGCTGAATGTTCCTAATTGACAAAATAAGATTAATGCTTATGAAGAAATATAAAATCTCATCCCTTCCCCAATATCGCGCCACACCCCTACCCCTTAATTCCCTGGTTGAACTTGATGGACATATGTCTTTTTTCGACCGTACTAACTATGTAACTATGTAACATAACATGGGGGGGGGGGTCTCCTGGCTGTTCACACAGGTGTGTCATTGCTGTACATTGACCATGCATTGCTTCTGTGGTATTGCAAAGGCAAAGACAAATGCTTCCAGCCATCCATTGCACTAATGGATTGGTCATCAGCTGGCTGTCTATGTCCCGCATCAATATAGACCAAAGTACAGAGGGTTAGGCTATGCTATTGTGCACCTACCTGATGCATCAGAAGGTGCGAGGCCCTTGCTAAATTCTGTGCACAGACTTTGAGATCTATACTTTAGACTGTATCTAAACCTGCTCCAACATGGACTGACATTCTGGCCTACTTTCAGCCGATGCGACTTGTCTGTCGCTGAACAGTCGCTTTTTATGTATTCAGCACCTATGTATAATGTTGTAAAAATGCTCTAGAAGCTAAAGTCGCAGAAATGTCACACATATTTGGCCTGCAACTTTCTGTGCGACAAATTCAGACAGGAAAAATCAGTATAAATCCTTAGAAAATTATCCCCCAGTGTCTCCATCTGCTGGCGGTATTGAATAAGCATTGCTGCACTGATGGGGTATGCATTAGACGAAAAAAAAGAAGAAAAAGAAGAATAATACGCCCAGAAAAGAGGCGAAAAGGAGAAAAACGTAAAAAAACGTGAAAAAAAAGTAAGAGGAAGAGAAGGGAAAAAAAGGTGGAAATGGGTTTAAAAGTGATTTCGGCGGAGAAATATATATATATATATATATATATATATATATATATATACGCGCACACACACACATATATATAAACGTATTCTCCGTTGAGATATTGCAGCCGCTGCTGTGTCCAGGCCCAGGAGCCTTAGCACTGTGCTGTGATGTCACTCAATACCACTGACATCACTAGGTGTAAACAACATCTCTCCTTTGCTGTGTATGTGACTATGGAGCTGTTTGGTGATGTCGTCTATTATGGCCTTCATAGAAGCAACAGGAGATTGTTGCATCCATCTAGAACCCTCAGAACTACAGTGCTATGATGTCACTCACTTCCACAGGCCTTGCAGAGTGTAAACAACAACAACCCAGCTTTGTTGTGTATGTAACCATAGGGATTTGTGATGTCACCTAGAACCTTCACAGCAGCGACAGCTTTATGAGGAGCATCAGCACTGCTCTGCCTGAGCAGAACCATCACCGCCATAGGTTGTCAAATAACCCGGATTTAACCCACACAGGTAAGTCCAATGGGGTGCAGGCATGTCCTCTATGCTTACAGCTTCCCGTGGGTGTTGGTTTGATACCGTTTGGGGACAGCCAAGGAGGCATCTGCAGGCAACAAAGGTAGGTGTGTGCTTGTGTGTGTGTTTCCTATGCAGATCCTAAGCCCAGTGTCACATGCAAGTAGGAGGAGTAAGAAGGGTTCCTGGCAAATCCGGGTTATGGATTGCATTTAAAAAGGCCCCGTGGGAGTGCAATGGGCCCCTGTCTTGCTGCTTAGCAATAATGGTATGGGTTTAGGTTCTGCTGTGTGTACTGGTGGTTGACTGCCCCCCAGCCCAGAGTGTGCATGGAAAATTGTCTGGCAGCCTCCCTGACAGCAAGCAGTGATAGTGCCCATGAAGGGGACCTTGTTGGGCCCGCCCCTTTCACGGTTATCGCTTCTCGGCCTTTTGGCTAAGATCAAGTGTAGTATCTGTTCTTATCAGTTTAATATCTGATACGTCCCCTATCTGGGGACCATATATTAAATGGATTTTTGAGAACGGGGGCCGATTTCGAAGCTTGCTTCCGTCGCCCTATGCATTGACCCGATATGGCAGTATCTTCGGGTACAGTGCACCACCCCCTTACAGGGTTAAAAAGAAAGATTCCTACTTTCATTGCTACCTGCTTGCTGGCTAGCCAGCTAGCCAGCCCTGTGGGCCTTGCTGCTGCAGCCAAAAAACAAAAGGTGGTGCTGCTGCTGCTGCTTCTGCTGCTTCTGCTTGTGTCTGGCCGCTGTTGGAGCGTCCAGGCACAGGACTTCTGCTGCTGCTGACTAAATGGCCTCCTTAATTGGATCATTTGAGTAGCCAGCACACCTGTGCAGGTAGGGCATGACATGATAGGCAGCTGCCTTGATAGCGGGTGGGTGCTGAATGTTCCTAATTGACAAAATAAGATTAATGCTTATGAAGAAATATAAAATCTCATCCCTTCCCCAATATCGCGCCACACCCCTACCCCTTAATTCCCTGGTTGAACTTGATGGACATATGTCTTTTTTCGACCGTACTAACTATGTAACTATGTAACATAACATGGGGGGGGGGGGGGGGGTCTCCTGGCTGTTCACACAGGTGTGTCATTGCTGTACATTGACCATGCATTGCTTCTGTGGTATTGCAAAGGCAAAGACAAATGCTTCCAGCCATCCATTGCACTAATGGATTGGTCATCAGCTGGCTGTCTATGTCCCGCATCAATATAGACCAAAGTACAGAGGGTTAGGCTATGCTATTGTGCACCTACCTGATGCATCAGAAGGTGCGAGGCCCTTGCTAAATTCTGTGCACAGACTTTGAGATCTATACTTTAGACTGTATCTAAACCTGCTCCAACATGGACTGACATTCTGGCCTACTTTCAGCCGATGCGACTTGTCTGTCGCTGAACAGTCGCTTTTTATGTATTCAGCACCTATGTATAATGTTGTAAAAATGCTCTAGAAGCTAAAGTCGCAGAAATGTCACACATATTTGGCCTGCAACTTTCTGTGCGACAAATTCAGACAGGAAAAATCAGTATAAATCCTTAGAAAATTATCCCCCAGTGTCTCCATCTGCTGGCGGTATTGAATAAGCATTGCTGCACTGATGGGGTATGCATTAGACGAAAAAAAAGAAGAAAAAGAAGAATAATACGCCCAGAAAAGAGGCGAAAAGGAGAAAAACGTAAAAAAACGTGAAAAAAAAGTAAGAGGAAGAGAAGGGAAAAAAAGGTGGAAATGGGTTTAAAAGTGATTTCGGCGGAGAAATATATATATATATATATATATATATATATATATATATATATACGCGCACACACACACATATATATAAACGTATTCTCCGTTGAGATATTGCAGCCGCTGCTGTGTCCAGGCCCAGGAGCCTTAGCACTGTGCTGTGATGTCACTCAATACCACTGACATCACTAGGTGTAAACAACATCTCTCCTTTGCTGTGTATGTGACTATGGAGCTGTTTGGTGATGTCGTCTATTATGGCCTTCATAGAAGCAACAGGAGATTGTTGCATCCATCTAGAACCCTCAGAACTACAGTGCTATGATGTCACTCACTTCCACAGGCCTTGCAGAGTGTAAACAACAACAACCCAGCTTTGTTGTGTATGTAACCATAGGGATTTGTGATGTCACCTAGAACCTACACAGCAGCGACAGCTTTATGAGGAGCATCAGCACTGCTCTGCCTGAGCAGAACCATCACCGCCATAGGTTGTCAAATAACCCGGATTTAACCCACACAGGTAAGTCCAATGGGGTGCAGGCATGTCCTCTATGCTTACAGCTTCCCGTGGGTGTTGGTTTGATACCGTTTGGGGACAGCCAAGGAGGCATCTGCAGGCAACAAAGGTAGGTGTGTGCTTGTGTGTGTGTTTCCTATGCAGATCCTAAGCCCAGTGTCACATGCAAGTAGGAGGAGTAAGAAGGGTTCCTGGCAAATCCGGGTTATGGATTGCATTTAAAAAGGCCCCGTGGGAGTGCAATGGGCCCCTGTCTTGCTGCTTAGCAATAATGGTATGGGTTTAGGTTCTGCTGTGTGTACTGGTGGTTGACTGCCCCCCAGCCCAGAGTGTGCATGGAAAATTGTCTGGCAGCCTCCCTGACAGCAAGCAGTGATAGTGCCCATGAAGGGGACCTTGTTGGGCCCGCCCCTTTCACGGTTATCGCTTCTCGGCCTTTTGGCTAAGATCAAGTGTAGTATCTGTTCTTATCAGTTTAATATCTGATACGTCCCCTATCTGGGGACCATATATTAAATGGATTTTTGAGAACGGGGGCCGATTTCGAAGCTTGCTTCCGTCGCCCTATGCATTGACCCGATATGGCAGTATCTTCGGGTACAGTGCACCACCCCCTTACAGGGTTAAAAAGAAAGATTCCTACTTTCATTGCTACCTGCTTGCTGGCTAGCCAGCTAGCCAGCCCTGTGGGCCTTGCTGCTGCAGCCAAAAAACAAAAGGTGGTGCTGCTGCTGCTGCTTCTGCTGCTTCTGCTTGTGTCTGGCCGCTGTTGGAGCGTCCAGGCACAGGACTTCTGCTGCTGCTGACTAAATGGCCTCCTTAATTGGATCATTTGAGTAGCCAGCACACCTGTGCAGGTAGGGCATGACATGATAGGCAGCTGCCTTGATAGCGGGTGGGTGCTGAATGTTCCTAATTGACAAAATAAGATTAATGCTTATGAAGAAATATAAAATCTCATCCCTTCCCCAATATCGCGCCACACCCCTACCCCTTAATTCCCTGGTTGAACTTGATGGACATATGTCTTTTTTCGACCGTACTAACTATGTAACTATGTAACATAACATGGGGGGGGGGGGGGGGGGTCTCCTGGCTGTTCACACAGGTGTGTCATTGCTGTACATTGACCATGCATTGCTTCTGTGGTATTGCAAAGGCAAAGACAAATGCTTCCAGCCATCCATTGCACTTGGTCATCAGCTGGCTGTCTATGTCCCGCATCAATATAGACCAAAGTACAGAGGGTTAGGCTATGCTATTGTGCACCTACCTGATGCATCAGAAGGTGCGAGGCCCTTGCTAAATTCTGTGCACAGACTTTGAGATCTATACTTTAGACTGTATCTAAACCTGCTCCAACATGGACTGACATTCTGGCCTACTTTCAGCCGATGCGACTTGTCTGTCGCTGAACAGTCGCTTTTTATGTATTCAGCACCTATGTATAATGTTGTAAAAATGCTCTAGAAGCTAAAGTCGCAGAAATGTCACACATATTTGGCCTGCAACTTTCTGTGCGACAAATTCAGACAGGAAAAATCAGTATAAATCCTTAGAAAATTATCCCCCAGTGTCTCCATCTGCTGGCGGTATTGAATAAGCATTGCTGCACTGATGGGGTATGCATTAGACGAAAAAAAAGAAGAAAAAGAAGAATAATACGCCCAGAAAAGAGGCGAAAAGGAGAAAAACGTAAAAAAACGTGAAAAAAAAGTAAGAGGAAGAGAAGGGAAAAAAAGGTGGAAATGGGTTTAAAAGTGATTTCGGCGGAGAAATATATATATATATATATATATATATATATATATACGCGCACACACACACATATATATAAACGTATTCTCCGTTGAGATATTGCAGCCGCTGCTGTGTCCAGGCCCAGGAGCCTTAGCACTGTGCTGTGATGTCACTCAATACCACTGACATCACTAGGTGTAAACAACATCTCTCCTTTGCTGTGTATGTGACTATGGAGCTGTTTGGTGATGTCGTCTATTATGGCCTTCATAGAAGCAACAGGAGATTGTTGCATCCATCTAGAACCCTCAGAACTACAGTGCTATGATGTCACTCACTTCCACAGGCCTTGCAGAGTGTAAACAACAACAACCCAGCTTTGTTGTGTATGTAACCATAGGGATTTGTGATGTCACCTAGAACCTTCACAGCAGCGACAGCTTTATGAGGAGCATCAGCACTGCTCTGCCTGAGCAGAACCATCACCGCCATAGGTTGTCAAATAACCCGGATTTAACCCACACAGGTAAGTCCAATGGGGTGCAGGCATGTCCTCTATGCTTACAGCTTCCCGTGGGTGTTGGTTTGATACCGTTTGGGGACAGCCAAGGAGGCATCTGCAGGCAACAAAGGTAGGTGTGTGCTTGTGTGTGTGTTTCCTATGCAGATCCTAAGCCCAGTGTCACATGCAAGTAGGAGGAGTAAGAAGGGTTCCTGGCAAATCCGGGTTATGGATTGCATTTAAAAAGGCCCCGTGGGAGTGCAATGGGCCCCTGTCTTGCTGCTTAGCAATAATGGTATGGGTTTAGGTTCTGCTGTGTGTACTGGTGGTTGACTGCCCCCCAGCCCAGAGTGTGCATGGAAAATTGTCTGGCAGCCTCCCTGACAGCAAGCAGTGATAGTGCCCATGAAGGGGACCTTGTTGGGCCCGCCCCTTTCACGGTTATCGCTTCTCGGCCTTTTGGCTAAGATCAAGTGTAGTATCTGTTCTTATCAGTTTAATATCTGATACGTCCCCTATCTGGGGACCATATATTAAATGGATTTTTGAGAACGGGGGCCGATTTCGAAGCTTGCTTCCGTCGCCCTATGCATTGACCCGATATGGCAGTATCTTCGGGTACAGTGCACCACCCCCTTACAGGGTTAAAAAGAAAGATTCCTACTTTCATTGCTACCTGCTTGCTGGCTAGCCAGCTAGCCAGCCCTGTGGGCCTTGCTGCTGCAGCCAAAAAACAAAAGGTGGTGCTGCTGCTGCTGCTTCTGCTGCTTCTGCTTGTGTCTGGCCGCTGTTGGAGCGTCCAGGCACAGGACTTCTGCTGCTGCTGACTAAATGGCCTCCTTAATTGGATCATTTGAGTAGCCAGCACACCTGTGCAGGTAGGGCATGACATGATAGGCAGCTGCCTTGATAGCGGGTGGGTGCTGAATGTTCCTAATTGACAAAATAAGATTAATGCTTATGAAGAAATATAAAATCTCATCCCTTCCCCAATATCGCGCCACACCCCTACCCCTTAATTCCCTGGTTGAACTTGATGGACATATGTCTTTTTTCGACCGTACTAACTATGTAACTATGTAACATAACATGGGGGGGGGGGGGGGGGTCTCCTGGCTGTTCACACAGGTGTGTCATTGCTGTACATTGACCATGCATTGCTTCTGTGGTATTGCAAAGGCAAAGACAAATGCTTCCAGCCATCCATTGCACTAATGGATTGGTCATCAGCTGGCTGTCTATGTCCCGCATCAATATAGACCAAAGTACAGAGGGTTAGGCTATGCTATTGTGCACCTACCTGATGCATCAGAAGGTGCGAGGCCCTTGCTAAATTCTGTGCACAGACTTTGAGATCTATACTTTAGACTGTATCTAAACCTGCTCCAACATGGACTGACATTCTGGCCTACTTTCAGCCGATGCGACTTGTCTGTCGCTGAACAGTCGCTTTTTATGTATTCAGCACCTATGTATAATGTTGTAAAAATGCTCTAGAAGCTAAAGTCGCAGAAATGTCACACATATTTGGCCTGCAACTTTCTGTGCGACAAATTCAGACAGGAAAAATCAGTATAAATCCTTAGAAAATTATCCCCCAGTGTCTCCATCTGCTGGCGGTATTGAATAAGCATTGCTGCACTGATGGGGTATGCATTAGACGAAAAAAAAGAAGAAAAAGAAGAATAATACGCCCAGAAAAGAGGCGAAAAGGAGAAAAACGTAAAAAAACGTGAAAAAAAAGTAAGAGGAAGAGAAGGGAAAAAAAGGTGGAAATGGGTTTAAAAGTGATTTCGGCGGAGAAATATATATATATATATATATATATATATATATATATATATATACGCGCACACACACACATATATATAAACGTATTCTCCGTTGAGATATTGCAGCCGCTGCTGTGTCCAGGCCCAGGAGCCTTAGCACTGTGCTGTGATGTCACTCAATACCACTGACATCACTAGGTGTAAACAACATCTCTCCTTTGCTGTGTATGTGACTATGGAGCTGTTTGGTGATGTCGTCTATTATGGCCTTCATAGAAGCAACAGGAGATTGTTGCATCCATCTAGAACCCTCAGAACTACAGTGCTATGATGTCACTCACTTCCACAGGCCTTGCAGAGTGTAAACAACAACAACCCAGCTTTGTTGTGTATGTAACCATAGGGATTTGTGATGTCACCTAGAACCTACACAGCAGCGACAGCTTTATGAGGAGCATCAGCACTGCTCTGCCTGAGCAGAACCATCACCGCCATAGGTTGTCAAATAACCCGGATTTAACCCACACAGGTAAGTCCAATGGGGTGCAGGCATGTCCTCTATGCTTACAGCTTCCCGTGGGTGTTGGTTTGATACCGTTTGGGGACAGCCAAGGAGGCATCTGCAGGCAACAAAGGTAGGTGTGTGCTTGTGTGTGTGTTTCCTATGCAGATCCTAAGCCCAGTGTCACATGCAAGTAGGAGGAGTAAGAAGGGTTCCTGGCAAATCCGGGTTATGGATTGCATTTAAAAAGGCCCCGTGGGAGTGCAATGGGCCCCTGTCTTGCTGCTTAGCAATAATGGTATGGGTTTAGGTTCTGCTGTGTGTACTGGTGGTTGACTGCCCCCCAGCCCAGAGTGTGCATGGAAAATTGTCTGGCAGCCTCCCTGACAGCAAGCAGTGATAGTGCCCATGAAGGGGACCTTGTTGGGCCCGCCCCTTTCACGGTTATCGCTTCTCGGCCTTTTGGCTAAGATCAAGTGTAGTATCTGTTCTTATCAGTTTAATATCTGATACGTCCCCTATCTGGGGACCATATATTAAATGGATTTTTGAGAACGGGGGCCGATTTCGAAGCTTGCTTCCGTCGCCCTATGCATTGACCCGATATGGCAGTATCTTCGGGTACAGTGCACCACCCCCTTACAGGGTTAAAAAGAAAGATTCCTACTTTCATTGCTACCTGCTTGCTGGCTAGCCAGCTAGCCAGCCCTGTGGGCCTTGCTGCTGCAGCCAAAAAACAAAAGGTGGTGCTGCTGCTGCTGCTTCTGCTGCTTCTGCTTGTGTCTGGCCGCTGTTGGAGCGTCCAGGCACAGGACTTCTGCTGCTGCTGACTAAATGGCCTCCTTAATTGGATCATTTGAGTAGCCAGCACACCTGTGCAGGTAGGGCATGACATGATAGGCAGCTGCCTTGATAGCGGGTGGGTGCTGAATGTTCCTAATTGACAAAATAAGATTAATGCTTATGAAGAAATATAAAATCTCATCCCTTCCCCAATATCGCGCCACACCCCTACCCCTTAATTCCCTGGTTGAACTTGATGGACATATGTCTTTTTTCGACCGTACTAACTATGTAACTATGTAACATAACATGGGGGGGGGGGGGGGGGGGGGTCTCCTGGCTGTTCACACAGGTGTGTCATTGCTGTACATTGACCATGCATTGCTTCTGTGGTATTGCAAAGGCAAAGACAAATGCTTCCAGCCATCCATTGCACTAATGGATTGGTCATCAGCTGGCTGTCTATGTCCCGCATCAATATAGACCAAAGTACAGAGGGTTAGGCTATGCTATTGTGCACCTACCTGATGCATCAGAAGGTGCGAGGCCCTTGCTAAATTCTGTGCACAGACTTTGAGATCTATACTTTAGACTGTATCTAAACCTGCTCCAACATGGACTGACATTCTGGCCTACTTTCAGCCGATGCGACTTGTCTGTCGCTGAACAGTCGCTTTTTATGTATTCAGCACCTATGTATAATGTTGTAAAAATGCTCTAGAAGCTAAAGTCGCAGAAATGTCACACATATTTGGCCTGCAACTTTCTGTGCGACAAATTCAGACAGGAAAAATCAGTATAAATCCTTAGAAAATTATCCCCCAGTGTCTCCATCTGCTGGCGGTATTGAATAAGCATTGCTGCACTGATGGGGTATGCATTAGACGAAAAAAAAGAAGAAAAAGAAGAATAATACGCCCAGAAAAGAGGCGAAAAGGAGAAAAACGTAAAAAAACGTGAAAAAAAAGTAAGAGGAAGAGAAGGGAAAAAAAGGTGGAAATGGGTTTAAAAGTGATTTCGGCGGAGAAATATATATATATATATATATATATATATATATATATATATATATATATATATATATATATACGCGCACACACACACATATATATAAACGTATTCTCCGTTGAGATATTGCAGCCGCTGCTGTGTCCAGGCCCAGGAGCCTTAGCACTGTGCTGTGATGTCACTCAATACCACTGACATCACTAGGTGTAAACAACATCTCTCCTTTGCTGTGTATGTGACTATGGAGCTGTTTGGTGATGTCGTCTATTATGGCCTTCATAGAAGCAACAGGAGATTGTTGCATCCATCTAGAACCCTCAGAACTACAGTGCTATGATGTCACTCACTTCCACAGGCCTTGCAGAGTGTAAACAACAACAACCCAGCTTTGTTGTGTATGTAACCATAGGGATTTGTGATGTCACCTAGAACCTTCACAGCAGCGACAGCTTTATGAGGAGCATCAGCACTGCTCTGCCTGAGCAGAACCATCACCGCCATAGGTTGTCAAATAACCCGGATTTAACCCACACAGGTAAGTCCAATGGTGCAGGCATGTCCTCTATGCTTACAGCTTCCCGTGGGTGTTGGTTTGATACCGTTTGGGGACAGCCAAGGAGGCATCTGCAGGCAACAAAGGTAGGTGTGTGCTTGTGTGTGTGTTTCCTATGCAGATCCTAAGCCCAGTGTCACATGCAAGTAGGAGGAGTAAGAAGGGTTCCTGGCAAATCCGGGTTATGGATTGCATTTAAAAAGGCCCCGTGGGAGTGCAATGGGCCCCTGTCTTGCTGCTTAGCAATAATGGTATGGGTTTAGGTTCTGCTGTGTGTACTGGTGGTTGACTGCCCCCCAGCCCAGAGTGTGCATGGAAAATTGTCTGGCAGCCTCCCTGACAGCAAGCAGTGATAGTGCCCATGAAGGGGACCTTGTTGGGCCCGCCCCTTTCACGGTTATCGCTTCTCGGCCTTTTGGCTAAGATCAAGTGTAGTATCTGTTCTTATCAGTTTAATATCTGATACGTCCCCTATCTGGGGACCATATATTAAATGGATTTTTGAGAACGGGGGCCGATTTCGAAGCTTGCTTCCGTCGCCCTATGCATTGACCCGATATGGCAGTATCTTCGGGTACAGTGCACCACCCCCTTACAGGGTTAAAAAGAAAGATTCCTACTTTCATTGCTACCTGCTTGCTGGCTAGCCAGCTAGCCAGCCCTGTGGGCCTTGCTGCTGCAGCCAAAAAACAAAAGGTGGTGCTGCTGCTGCTGCTTCTGCTGCTTCTGCTTGTGTCTGGCCACTGTTGGAGCGTCCAGGCACAGGACTTCTGCTGCTGCTGACTAAATGGCCTCCTTAATTGGATCATTTGAGTAGCCAGCACACCTGTGCAGGTAGGGCATGACATGATAGGCAGCTGCCTTGATAGCGGGTGGGTGCTGAATGTTCCTAATTGACAAAATAAGATTAATGCTTATGAAGAAATATAAAATCTCATCCCTTCCCCAATATCGCGCCACACCCCTACCCCTTAATTCCCTGGTTGAACTTGATGGACATATGTCTTTTTTCGACCGTACTAACTATGTAACTATGTAACATAACATGGGGGGGGGTCTCCTGGCTGTTCACACAGGTGTGTCATTGCTGTACATTGACCATGCATTGCTTCTGTGGTATTGCAAAGGCAAAGACAAATGCTTCCAGCCATCCATTGCACTAATGGATTGGTCATCAGCTGGCTGTCTATGTCCCGCATCAATATAGACCAAAGTACAGAGGGTTAGGCTATGCTATTGTGCACCTACCTGATGCATCAGAAGGTGCGAGGCCCTTGCTAAATTCTGTGCACAGACTTTGAGATCTATACTTTAGACTGTATCTAAACCTGCTCCAACATGGACTGACATTCTGGCCTACTTTCAGCCGATGCGACTTGTCTGTCGCTGAACAGTCGCTTTTTATGTATTCAGCACCTATGTATAATGTTGTAAAAATGCTCTAGAAGCTAAAGTCCTAGAAATGTCACACATATTTGGCCTGCAACTTTCTGTGCGACAAATTCAGACAGGAAAAATCAGTATAAATCCTTAGAAAATTATCCCCCAGTGTCTCCATCTGCTGGCGGTATTGAATAAGCATTGCTGCACTGATGGGGTATGCATTAGACGAAAAAAAAGAAGAAAAAGAAGAATAATACGCCCAGAAAAGAGGCGAAAAGGAGAAAAACGTAAAAAAACATGAAAAAAAAGTAAGAGGAAGAGAAGGGAAAAAAAGGTGGAAATGGGTTTAAAAGTGATTTCGGCGGAGAAATATATATATATATATATATATATATATATATATATATATATACGCGCACACACACACATATATATAAACGTATTCTCCGTTGAGATATTGCAGCCGCTGCTGTGTCCAGGCCCAGGAGCCTTAGCACTGTGCTGTGATGTCACTCAATACCACTGACATCACTAGGTGTAAACAACATCTCTCCTTTGCTGTGTATGTGACTATGGAGCTGTTTGGTGATGTCGTCTATTATGGCCTTCATAGAAGCAACAGGAGATTGTTGCATCCATCTAGAACCCTCAGAACTACAGTGCTATGATGTCACTCACTTCCACAGGCCTTGCAGAGTGTAAACAACAACAACCCAGCTTTGTTGTGTATGTAACCATAGGGATTTGTGATGTCACCTAGAACCTTCACAGCAGCGACAGCTTTATGAGGAGCATCAGCACTGCTCTGCCTGAGCAGAACCATCACCGCCATAGGTTGTCAAATAACCCGGATTTAACCCACACAGGTAAGTCCAATGGGGTGCAGGCATGTCCTCTATGCTTACAGCTTCCCGTGGGTGTTGGTTTGATACCGTTTGGGGACAGCCAAGGAGGCATCTGCAGGCAACAAAGGTAGGTGTGTGCTTGTGTGTGTGTTTCCTATGCAGATCCTAAGCCCAGTGTCACATGCAAGTAGGAGGAGTAAGAAGGGTTCCTGGCAAATCCGGGTTATGGATTGCATTTAAAAAGGCCCCGTGGGAGTGCAATGGGCCCCTGTCTTGCTGCTTAGCAATAATGGTATGGGTTTAGGTTCTGCTGTGTGTACTGGTGGTTGACTGCCCCCCAGCCCAGAGTGTGCATGGAAAATTGTCTGGCAGCCTCCCTGACAGCAAGCAGTGATAGTGCCCATGAAGGGGACCTTGTTGGGCCCGCCCCTTTCACGGTTATCGCTTCTCGGCCTTTTGGCTAAGATCAAGTGTAGTATCTGTTCTTATCAGTTTAATATCTGATACATCCCCTATCTGGGGACCATATATTAAATGGATTTTTGAGAACGGGGGCCGATTTCGAAGCTTGCTTCCGTCGCCCTATGCATTGACCCGATATGGCAGTATCTTCGGGTACAGTGCACCACCCCCTTACAGGGTTAAAAAGAAAGATTCCTACTTTCATTGCTACCTGCTTGCTGGCTAGCCAGCTAGCCAGCCCTGTGGGCCTTGCTGCTGCAGCCAAAAAACAAAAGGTGGTGCTGCTGCTGCTGCTTCTGCTGCTTCTGCTTGTGTCTGGCCGCTGTTGGAGCGTCCAGGCACAGGACTTCTGCTGCTGCTGACTAAATGGCCTCCTTAATTGGATCATTTGAGTAGCCAGCACACCTGTGCAGGTAGGGCATGACATGATAGGCAGCTGCCTTGATAGCGGGTGGGTGCTGAATGTTCCTAATTGACAAAATAAGATTAATGCTTATGAAGAAATATAAAATCTCATCCCTTCCCCAATATCGCGCCACACCCCTACCCCTTAATTCCCTGGTTGAACTTGATGGACATATGTCTTTTTTCGACCGTACTAACTATGTAACTATGTAACATAACATGGGGGGGGGGGGGGGGGTCTCCTGGCTGTTCACACAGGTGTGTCATTGCTGTACATTGACCATGCATTGCTTCTGTGGTATTGCAAAGGCAAAGACAAATGCTTCCAGCCATCCATTGCACTAATGGATTGGTCATTAGCTGGCTGTCTATGTCCCGCATCAATATAGACCAAAGTACAGAGGGTTAGGCTATGCTATTGTGCACCTACCTGATGCATCAGAAGGTGCGAGGCCCTTGCTAAATTCTGTGCACAGACTTTGAGATCTATACTTTAGACTGTATCTAAACCTGCTCCAACATGGACTGACATTCTGGCCTACTTTCAGCCGATGCGACTTGTCTGTCGCTGAACAGTCGCTTTTTATGTATTCAGCACCTATGTATAATGTTGTAAAAATGCTCTAGAAGCTAAAGTCGCAGAAATGTCACACATATTTGGCCTGCAACTTTCTGTGCGACAAATTCAGACAGGAAAAATCAGTATAAATCCTTAGAAAATTATCCCCCAGTGTCTCCATCTGCTGGCGGTATTGAATAAGCATTGCTGCACTGATGGGGTATGCATTAGACGAAAAAAAAGAAGAAAAAGAAGAATAATACGCCCAGAAAAGAGGCGAAAAGGAGAAAAACGTAAAAAAACGTGAAAAAAAAGTAAGAGGAAGAGAAGGGAAAAAAAGGTGGAAATGGGTTTAAAAGTGATTTCGGCGGAGAAATATATATATATATATATATATATATATATATATATATATATATATACGCGCACACACACACATATATATAAACGTATTCTCCGTTGAGATATTGCAGCCGCTGATGTGTCCAGGCCCAGGAGCCTTAGCACTGTGCTGTGATGTCACTCAATACCACTGACATCACTAGGTGTAAACAACATCTCTCCTTTGCTGTGTATGTGACTATGGAGCTGTTTGGTGATGTCGTCTATTATGGCCTTCATAGAAGCAACAGGAGATTGTTGCATCCATCTAGAACCCTCAGAACTACAGTGCTATGATGTCACTCACTTCCACAGGCCTTGCAGAGTGTAAACAACAACAACCCAGCTTTGTTGTGTATGTAACCATAGGGATTTGTGATGTCACCTAGAACCTTCACAGCAGCGACAGCTTTATGAGGAGCATCAGCACTGCTCTGCCTGAGCAGAACCATCACCGCCATAGGTTGTCAAATAACCCGGATTTAACCCACACAGGTAAGTCCAATGGGGTGCAGGCATGTCCTCTATGCTTACAGCTTCCCGTGGGTGTTGGTTTGATACCGTTTGGGGACAGCCAAGGAGGCATCTGCAGGCAACAAAGGTAGGTGTGTGCTTGTGTGTGTGTTTCCTATGCAGATCCTAAGCCCAGTGTCACATGCAAGTAGGAGGAGTAAGAAGGGTTCCTGGCAAATCCGGGTTATGGATTGCATTTAAAAAGGCCCCGTGGGAGTGCAATGGGCCCCTGTCTTGCTGCTTAGCAATAATGGTATGGGTTTAGGTTCTGCTGTGTGTACTGGTGGTTGACTGCCCCCCAGCCCAGAGTGTGCATGGAAAATTGTCTGGCAGCCTCCCTGACAGCAAGCAGTGATAGTGCCCATGAAGGGGACCTTGTTGGGCCCGCCCCTTTCACGGTTATTGCTTCTCGGCCTTTTGGCTAAGATCAAGTGTAGTATCTGTTCTTATCAGTTTAATATCTGATACGTCCCCTATCTGGGGACCATATATTAAATGGATTTTTGAGAACGGGGGCCGATTTCGAAGCTTGCTTCCGTCGCCCTATGCATTGACCCGATATGGCAGTATCTTCGGGTACAGTGCACCACCCCCTTACAGGGTTAAAAAGAAAGATTCCTACTTTCATTGCTACCTGCTTGCTGGCTAGCCAGCTAGCCAGCCCTGTGGGCCTTGCTGCTGCAGCCAAAAAACAAAAGGTGGTGCTGCTGCTGCTGCTTCTGCTGCTTCTGCTTGTGTCTGGCCGCTGTTGGAGCGTCCAGGCACAGGACTTCTGCTGCTGCTGACTAAATGGCCTCCTTAATTGGATCATTTGAGTAGCCAGCACACCTGTGCAGGTAGGGCATGACATGATAGGCAGCTGCCTTGATAGCGGGTGGGTGCTGAATGTTCCTAATTGACAAAATAAGATTAATGCTTATGAAGAAATATAAAATCTCATCCCTTCCCCAATATCGCGCCACACCCCTACCCCTTAATTCCCTGGTTGAACTTGATGGACATATGTCTTTTTTCGACCGTACTAACTATGTAACTATGTAACATAACATGGGGGGGGGGGGGGGGGGGTCTCCTGGCTGTTCACACAGGTGTGTCATTGCTGTACATTGACCATGCATTGCTTCTGTGGTATTGCAAAGGCAAAGACAAATGCTTCCAGCCATCCATTGCACTAATGGATTGGTCATCAGCTGGCTGTCTATGTCCCGCATCAATATAGACCAAAGTACAGAGGGTTAGGCTATGCTATTGTGCACCTACCTGATGCATCAGAAGGTGCGAGGCCCTTGCTAAATTCTGTGCACAGACTTTGAGATCTATACTTTAGACTGTATCTAAACCTGCTCCAACATGGACTGACATTCTGGCCTACTTTCAGCCGATGCGACTTGTCTGTCGCTGAACAGTCGCTTTTTATGTATTCAGCACCTATGTATAATGTTGTAAAAATGCTCTAGAAGCTAAAGTCGCAGAAATGTCACACATATTTGGCCTGCAACTTTCTGTGCGACAAATTCAGACAGGAAAAATCAGTATAAATCCTTAGAAAATTATCCCCCAGTGTCTCCATCTGCTGGCGGTATTGAATAAGCATTGCTGCACTGATGGGGTATGCATTAGACGAAAAAAAAGAAGAAAAAGAAGAATAATACGCCCAGAAAAGAGGCGAAAAGGAGAAAAACGTAAAAAAACGTGAAAAAAAAGTAAGAGGAAGAGAAGGGAAAAAAAGGTGGAAATGGGTTTAAAAGTGATTTCGGCGGAGAAATATATATATATATATATATATATATATATATATATGCGCACACACACACATATATATAAACGTATTCTCCGTTGAGATATTGCAGCCGCTGCTGTGTCCAGGCCCAGGAGCCTTAGCACTGTGCTGTGATGTCACTCAATACCACTGACATCACTAGGTGTAAACAACATCTCTCCTTTGCTGTGTATGTGACTATGGAGCTGTTTGGTGATGTCGTCTATTATGGCCTTCATAGAAGCAACAGGAGATTGTTGCATCCATCTAGAACCCTCAGAACTACAGTGCTATGATGTCACTGACTTCCACAGGCCTTGCAGAGTGTAAACAACAACAACCCAGCTTTGTTGTGTATGTAACCATAGGGATTTGTGATGTCACCTAGAACCTTCACAGCAGCGACAGCTTTATGAGGAGCATCAGCACTGCTCTGCCTGAGCAGAACCATCACCGCCATAGGTTGTCAAATAACCCGGATTTAACCCACACAGGTAAGTCCAATGGGGTGCAGGCATGTCCTCTATGCTTACAGCTTCCCGTGGGTGTTGGTTTGATACCGTTTGGGGACAGCCAAGGAGGCATCTGCAGGCAACAAAGGTAGGTGTGTGCTTGTGTGTGTGTTTCCTATGCAGATCCTAAGCCCAGTGTCACATGCAAGTAGGAGGAGTAAGAAGGGTTCCTGGCAAATCCGGGTTATGGATTGCATTTAAAAAGGCCCCGTGGGAGTGCAATGGGCCCCTGTCTTGCTGCTTAGCAATAATGGTATGGGTTTAGGTTCTGCTGTGTGTACTGGTGGTTGACTGCCCCCCAGCCCAGAGTGTGCATGGAAAATTGTCTGGCAGCCTCCCTGACAGCAAGCAGTGATAGTGCCCATGAAGGGGACCTTGTTGGGCCCGCCCCTTTCACGGTTATCGCTTCTCGGCCTTTTGGCTAAGATCAAGTGTAGTATCTGTTCTTATCAGTTTAATATCTGATACGTCCCCTATCTGGGGACCATATATTAAATGGATTTTTGAGAACGGGGGCCGATTTCGAAGCTTGCTTCCGTCGCCCTATGCATTGACCCGATATGGCAGTATCTTCGGGTACAGTGCACCACCCCCTTACAGGGTTAAAAAGAAAGATTCCTACTTTCATTGCTACCTGCTTGCTGGCTAGCCAGCTAGCCAGCCCTGTGGGCCTTGCTGCTGCAGCCAAAAAACAAAAGGTGGTGCTGCTTCTGCTGCTTCTGCTTGTGTCTGGCCGCTGTTGGAGCGTCCAGGCACAGGACTTCTGCTGCTGCTGACTAAATGGCCTCCTTAATTGGATCATTTGAGTAGCCAGCACACCTGTGCAGGTAGGGCATGACATGATAGGCAGCTGCCTTGATAGCGGGTGGGTGCTGAATGTTCCTAATTGACAAAATAAGATTAATGCTTATGAAGAAATATAAAATCTCATCCCTTCCCCAATATCGCGCCACACCCCTACCCCTTAATTCCCTGGTTGAACTTGATGGACATATGTCTTTTTTCGACCGTACTAACTATGTAACTATGTAACATAACATGGGGGGGGGGGGTCTCCTGGCTGTTCACACAGGTGTGTCATTGCTGTACATTGACCATGCATTGCTTCTGTGGTATTGCAAAGGCAAAGACAAATGCTTCCAGCCATCCATTGCACTAATGGATTGGTCATCAGCTGGCTGTCTATGTCCCGCATCAATATAGACCAAAGTACAGAGGGTTAGGCTATGCTATTGTGCACCTACCTGATGCATCAGAAGGTGCGAGGCCCTTGCTAAATTCTGTGCACAGACTTTGAGATCTATACTTTAGACTGTATCTAAACCTGCTCCAACATGGACTGACATTCTGGCCTACTTTCAGCCGATGCGACTTGTCTGTCGCTGAACAGTCGCTTTTTATGTATTCAGCACCTATGTATAATGTTGTAAAAATGCTCTAGAAGCTAAAGTCGCAGAAATGTCACACATATTTGGCCTGCAACTTTCTGTGCGACAAATTCAGACAGGAAAAATCAGTATAAATCCTTAGAAAATTATCCCCCAGTGTCTCCATCTGCTGGCGGTATTGAATAAGCATTGCTGCACTGATGGGGTATGCATTAGACGAAAAAAAAGAAGAAAAAGAAGAATAATACGCCCAGAAAAGAGGCGAAAAGGAGAAAAACGTAAAAAAACTTGAAAAAAAAGTAAGAGGAAGAGAAGGGAAAAAAAGGTGGAAATGGGTTTAAAAGTGATTTCGGCGGAGAAATATATATATATATATATATATATATATATATATATATATATATATATATATATATATACGCGCACACACACACATATATATAAACGTATTCTCCGTTGAGATATTGCAGCCGCTGCTGTGTCCAGGCCCAGGAGCCTTAGCACTGTGCTGTGATGTCACTCAATACCACTGACATCACTAGGTGTAAACAACATCTCTCCTTTGCTGTGTATGTGACTATGGAGCTGTTTGGTGATGTCGTCTATTATGGCCTTCATAGAAGCAACAGGAGATTGTTGCATCCATCTAGAACCCTCAGAACTACAGTGCTATGATGTCACTCACTTCCACAGGCCTTGCAGAGTGTAAACAACAACAACCCAGCTTTGTTGTGTATGTAACCATAGGGATTTGTGATGTCACCTAGAACCTTCACAGCAGCGACAGCTTTATGAGGAGCATCAGCACTGCTCTGCCTGAGCAGAACCATCACCGCCATAGGTTGTCAAATAACCCGGATTTAACCCACACAGGTAAGTCCAATGGGGTGCAGGCATGTCCTCTATGCTTACAGCTTCCCGTGGGTGTTGGTTTGATACCGTTTGGGGACAGCCAAGGAGGCATCTGCAGGCAACAAAGGTAGGTGTGTGCTTGTGTGTGTGTTTCCTATGCAGATCCTAAGCCCAGTGTCACATGCAAGTAGGAGGAGTAAGAAGGGTTCCTGGCAAATCCGGGTTATGGATTGCATTTAAAAAGGCCCCGTGGGAGTGCAATGGGCCCCTGTCTTGCTGCTTAGCAATAATGGTATGGGTTTAGGTTCTGCTGTGTGTACTGGTGGTTGACTGCCCCCCAGCCCAGAGTGTGCATGGAAAATTGTCTGGCAGCCTCCCTGACAGCAAGCAGTGATAGTGCCCATGAAGGGGACCTTGTTGGGCCCGCCCCTTTCACGGTTATCGCTTCTCGGCCTTTTGGCTAAGATCAAGTGTAGTATCTGTTCTTATCAGTTTAATATCTGATACGTCCCCTATCTGGGGACCATATATTAAATGGATTTTTGAGAACGGGGGCCGATTTCGAAGCTTGCTTCCGTCGCCCTATGCATTGACCCGATATGGCAGTATCTTCGGGTACAGTGCACCACCCCCTTACAGGGTTAAAAAGAAAGATTCCTACTTTCATTGCTACCTGCTTGCTGGCTAGCCAGCTAGCCAGCCCTGTGGGCCTTGCTGCTGCAGCCAAAAAACAAAAGGTGGTGCTGCTGCTGCTGCTTCTGCTGCTTCTGCTTGTGTCTGGCCGCTGTTGGAGCGTCCAGGCACAGGACTTCTGCTGCTGCTGACTAAATGGCCTCCTTAATTGGATCATTTGAGTAGTCAGCACACCTGTGCAGGTAGGGCATGACATGATAGGCAGCTGCCTTGATAGCGGGTGGGTGCTGAATGTTCCTAATTGACAAAATAAGATTAATGCTTATGAAGAAATATAAAATCTCATCCCTTCCCCAATATCGCGCCACACCCCTACCCCTTAATTCCCTGGTTGAACTTGATGGACATATGTCTTTTTTCGACCGTACTAACTATGTAACTATGTAACATAACATGGGGGGGGGGGGGGGGTCTCCTGGCTGTTCACACAGGTGTGTCATTGCTGTACATTGACCATGCATTGCTTCTGTGGTATTGCAAAGGCAAAGACAAATGCTTCCAGCCATCCATTGCACTAATGGATTGGTCATCAGCTGGCTGTCTATGTCCCGCATCAATATAGACCAAAGTACAGAGGGTTAGGCTATGCTATTGTGCACCTACCTGATGCATCAGAAGGTGCGAGGCCCTTGCTAAATTCTGTGCACAGACTTTGAGATCTATACTTTAGACTGTATCTAAACCTGCTCCAACATGGACTGACATTCTGGCCTACTTTCAGCCGATGCGACTTGTCTGTCGCTGAACAGTCGCTTTTTATGTATTCAGCACCTATGTATAATGTTGTAAAAATGCTCTAGAAGCTAAAGTCGCAGAAATGTCACACATATTTGGCCTGCAACTTTCTGTGCGACAAATTCAGACAGGAAAAATCAGTATAAATCCTTAGAAAATTATCCCCCAGTGTCTCCATCTGCTGGCGGTATTGAATAAGCATTGCTGCACTGATGGGGTATGCATTAGACGAAAAAAAAGAAGAAAAAGAAGAATAATACGCCCAGAAAAGAGGCGAAAAGGAGAAAAACGTAAAAAAACGTGAAAAAAGTAAGAGGAAGAGAAGGGAAAAAAAGGTGGAAATGGGTTTAAAAGTGATTTCGGCGGAGAAATATATATATATATATATATATATATATATATATATATATATATACGCGCACACACACACATATATATAAACGTATTCTCCGTTGAGATATTGCAGCCGCTGCTGTGTCCAGGCCCAGGAGCCTTAGCACTGTGCTGTGATGTCACTCAATACCACTGACATCACTAGGTGTAAACAACATCTCTCCTTTGCTGTGTATGTGACTATGGAGCTGTTTGGTGATGTCGTCTATTATGGCCTTCATAGAAGCAACAGGAGATTGTTGCATCCATCTAGAACCCTCAGAACTACAGTGCTATGATGTCACTCACTTCCACAGGCCTTGCAGAGTGTAAACAACAACAACCCAGCTTTGTTGTGTATGTAACCATAGGGATTTGTGATGTCACCTAGAACCTTCACAGCAGCGACAGCTTTATGAGGAGCATCAGCACTGCTCTGCCTGAGCAGAACCATCACCGCCATAGGTTGTCAAATAACCCGGATTTAACCCACACAGGTAAGTCCAATGGGGTGCAGGCATGTCCTCTATGCTTACAGCTTCCCGTGGGTGTTGGTTTGATACCGTTTGGGGACAGCCAAGGAGGCATCTGCAGGCAACAAAGGTAGGTGTGTGCTTGTGTGTGTGTTTCCTATGCAGATCCTAAGCCCAGTGTCACATGCAAGTAGGAGGAGTAAGAAGGGTTCCTGGCAAATCCGGGTTATGGATTGCATTTAAAAAGGCCCCGTGGGAGTGCAATGGGCCCCTGTCTTGCTGCTTAGCAATAATGGTATGGGTTTAGGTTCTGCTGTGTGTACTGGTGGTTGACTGCCCCCCAGCCCAGAGTGTGCATGGAAAATTGTCTGGCAGCCTCCCTGACAGCAAGCAGTGATAGTGCCCATGAAGGGGACCTTGTTGGGCCCGCCCCTTTCACGGTTATCGCTTCTCGGCCTTTTGGCTAAGATCAAGTGTAGTATCTGTTCTTATCAGTTTAATATCTGATACGTCCCCTATCTGGGGACCATATATTAAATGGATTTTTGAGAACGGGGGCCGATTTCGAAGCTTGCTTCCGTCGCCCTATGCATTGACCCGATATGGCAGTATCTTCGGGTACAGTGCACCACCCCCTTACAGGGTTAAAAAGAAAGATTCCTACTTTCATTGCTACCTGCTTGCTGGCTAGCCAGCTAGCCAGCCCTGTGGGCCTTGCTGCTGCAGCCAAAAAACAAAAGGTGGTGCTGCTGCTGCTGCTTCTGCTGCTTCTGCTTGTGTCTGGCCGCTGTTGGAGCGTCCAGGCACAGGACTTCTGCTGCTGCTGACTAAATGGCCTCCTTAATTGGATCATTTGAGTAGCCAGCACACCTGTGCAGGTAGGGCATGACATGATAGGCAGCTGCCTTGATAGCGGGTGGGTGCTGAATGTTCCTAATTGACAAAATAAGATTAATGCTTATGAAGAAATATAAAATCTCATCCCTTCCCCAATATCGCGCCACACCCCTACCCCTTAATTCCCTGGTTGAACTTGATGGACATATGTCTTTTTTCGACCGTACTAACTATGTAACTATGTAACATAACATGGGGGGGGGGGGGGGGTCTCCTGGCTGTTCACACAGGTGTGTCATTGCTGTACATTGACCATGCATTGCTTCTGTGGTATTGCAAAGGCAAAGACAAATGCTTCCAGCCATCCATTGCACTAATGGATTGGTCATCAGCTGGCTGTCTATGTCCCGCATCAATATAGACCAAAGTACAGAGGGTTAGGCTATGCTATTGTGCACCTACCTGATGCATCAGAAGGTGCGAGGCCCTTGCTAAATTCTGTGCACAGACTTTGAGATCTATACTTTAGACTGTATCTAAACCTGCTCCAACATGGACTGACATTCTGGCCTACTTTCAGCCGATGCGACTTGTCTGTCGCTGAACAGTCGCTTTTTATGTATTCAGCACCTATGTATAATGTTGTAAAAATGCTCTAGAAGCTAAAGTCGCAGAAATGTCACACATATTTGGCCTGCAACTTTCTGTGCGACAAATTCAGACAGGAAAAATCAGTATAAATCCTTAGAAAATTATCCCCCAGTGTCTCCATCTGCTGGCGGTATTGAATAAGCATTGCTGCACTGATGGGGTATGCATTAGACGAAAAAAAAGAAGAAAAAGAAGAATAATACGCCCAGAAAAGAGGCGAAAAGGAGAAAAACGTAAAAAAACTTGAAAAAAAAGTAAGAGGAAGAGAAGGGAAAAAAAGGTGGAAATGGGTTTAAAAGTGATTTCGGCGGAGAAATATATATATATATATATATATATATATATATATATATATATATACGCGCACACACACACATATATATAAACGTATTCTCCGTTGAGATATTGCAGCCGCTGCTGTGTCCAGGCCCAGGAGCCTTAGCACTGTGCTGTGATGTCACTCAATACCACTGACATCACTAGGTGTAAACAACATCTCTCCTTTGCTGTGTATGTGACTATGGAGCTGTTTGGTGATGTCGTCTATTATGGCCTTCATAGAAGCAACAGGAGATTGTTGCATCCATCTAGAACCCTCAGAACTACAGTGCTATGATGTCACTCACTTCCACAGGCCTTGCAGAGTGTAAACAACAACAACCCAGCTTTGTTGTGTATGTAACCATAGGGATTTGTGATGTCACCTAGAACCTTCACAGCAGCGACAGCTTTATGAGGAGCATCAGCACTGCTCTGCCTGAGCAGAACCATCACCGCCATAGGTTGTCAAATAACCCGGATTTAACCCACACAGGTAAGTCCAATGGGGTGCAGGCATGTCCTCTATGCTTACAGCTTCCCGTGGGTGTTGGTTTGATACCGTTTGGGGACAGCCAAGGAGGCATCTGCAGGCAACAAAGGTAGGTGTGTGCTTGTGTGTGTGTTTCCTATGCAGATCCTAAGCCCAGTGTCACATGCAAGTAGGAGGAGTAAGAAGGGTTCCTGGCAAATCCGGGTTATGGATTGCATTTAAAAAGGCCCCGTGGGAGTGCAATGGGCCCCTGTCTTGCTGCTTAGCAATAATGGTATGGGTTTAGGTTCTGCTGTGTGTACTGGTGGTTGACTGCCCCCCAGCCCAGAGTGTGCATGGAAAATTGTCTGGCAGCCTCCCTGACAGCAAGCAGTGATAGTGCCCATGAAGGGGACCTTGTTGGGCCCGCCCCTTTCACGGTTATCGCTTCTCGGCCTTTTGGCTAAGATCAAGTGTAGTATCTGTTCTTATCAGTTTAATATCTGATACGTCCCCTATCTGGGGACCATATATTAAATGGATTTTTGAGAACGGGGGCCGATTTCGAAGCTTGCTTCCGTCGCCCTATGCATTGACCCGATATGGCAGTATCTTCGGGTACAGTGCACCACCCCCTTACAGGGTTAAAAAGAAAGATTCCTACTTTCATTGCTACCTGCTTGCTGGCTAGCCAGCTAGCCAGCCCTGTGGGCCTTGCTGCTGCAGCCAAAAAACAAAAGGTGGTGCTGCTGCTGCTGCTTCTGCTGCTTCTGCTTGTGTCTGGCCGCTGTTGGAGCGTCCAGGCACAGGACTTCTGCTGCTGCTGACTAAATGGCCTCCTTAATTGGATCATTTGAGTAGTCAGCACACCTGTGCAGGTAGGGCATGACATGATAGGCAGCTGCCTTGATAGCGGGTGGGTGCTGAATGTTCCTAATTGACAAAATAAGATTAATGCTTATGAAGAAATATAAAATCTCATCCCTTCCCCAATATCGCGCCACACCCCTACCCCTTAATTCCCTGGTTGAACTTGATGGACATATGTCTTTTTTCGACCGTACTAACTATGTAACTATGTAACATAACATGGGGGGGGGGGGGGGGTCTCCTGGCTGTTCACACAGGTGTGTCATTGCTGTACATTGACCATGCATTGCTTCTGTGGTATTGCAAAGGCAAAGACAAATGCTTCCAGCCATCCATTGCACTAATGGATTGGTCATCAGCTGGCTGTCTATGTCCCGCATCAATATAGACCAAAGTACAGAGGGTTAGGCTATGCTATTGTGCACCTACCTGATGCATCAGAAGGTGCGAGGCCCTTGCTAAATTCTGTGCACAGACTTTGAGATCTATACTTTAGACTGTATCTAAACCTGCTCCAACATGGACTGACATTCTGGCCTACTTTCAGCCGATGCGACTTGTCTGTCGCTGAACAGTCGCTTTTTATGTATTCAGCACCTATGTATAATGTTGTAAAAATGCTCTAGAAGCTAAAGTCGCAGAAATGTCACACATATTTGGCCTGCAACTTTCTGTGCGACAAATTCAGACAGGAAAAATCAGTATAAATCCTTAGAAAATTATCCCCCAGTGTCTCCATCTGCTGGCGGTATTGAATAAGCATTGCTGCACTGATGGGGTATGCATTAGACGAAAAAAAAGAAGAAAAAGAAGAATAATACGCCCAGAAAAGAGGCGAAAAGGAGAAAAACGTAAAAAAACGTGAAAAAAGTAAGAGGAAGAGAAGGGAAAAAAAGGTGGAAATGGGTTTAAAAGTGATTTCGGCGGAGAATATATATATATATATATATATATATATATATATATATATATATACGCGCACACACACACATATATATAAACGTATTCTCCGTTGAGATATTGCAGCCGCTGCTGTGTCCAGGCCCAGGAGCCTTAGCACTGTGCTGTGATGTCACTCAATACCACTGACATCACTAGGTGTAAACAACATCTCTCCTTTGCTGTGTATGTGACTATGGAGCTGTTTGGTGATGTCGTCTATTATGGCCTTCATAGAAGCAACAGGAGATTGTTGCATCCATCTAGAACCCTCAGAACTACAGTGCTATGATGTCACTCACTTCCACAGGCCTTGCAGAGTGTAAACAACAACAACCCAGCTTTGTTGTGTATGTAACCATAGGGATTTGTGATGTCACCTAGAACCTTCACAGCAGCGACAGCTTTATGAGGAGCATCAGCACTGCTCTGCCTGAGCAGAACCATCACCGCCATAGGTTGTCAAATAACCCGGATTTAACCCACACAGGTAAGTCCAATGGGGTGCAGGCATGTCCTCTATGCTTACAGCTTCCCGTGGGTGTTGGTTTGATACCGTTTGGGGACAGCCAAGGAGGCATCTGCAGGCAACAAAGGTAGGTGTGTGCTTGTGTGTGTGTTTCCTATGCAGATCCTAAGCCCAGTGTCACATGCAAGTAGGAGGAGTAAGAAGGGTTCCTGGCAAATCCGGGTTATGGATTGCATTTAAAAAGGCCCCGTGGGAGTGCAATGGGCCCCTGTCTTGCTGCTTAGCAATAATGGTATGGGTTTAGGTTCTGCTGTGTGTACTGGTGGTTGACTGCCCCCCAGCCCAGAGTGTGCATGGAAAATTGTCTGGCAGCCTCCCTGACAGCAAGCAGTGATAGTGCCCATGAAGGGGACCTTGTTGGGCCCGCCCCTTTCACGGTTATCGCTTCTCGGCCTTTTGGCTAAGATCAAGTGTAGTATCTGTTCTTATCAGTTTAATATCTGATACGTCCCCTATCTGGGGACCATATATTAAATGGATTTTTGAGAACGGGGGCCGATTTCGAAGCTTGCTTCCGTCGCCCTATGCATTGACCCGATATGGCAGTATCTTCGGGTACAGTGCACCACCCCCTTACAGGGTTAAAAAGAAAGATTCCTACTTTCATTGCTACCTGCTTGCTGGCTAGCCAGCTAGCCAGCCCTGTGGGCCTTGCTGCTGCAGCCAAAAAACAAAAGGTGGTGCTGCTGCTGCTGCTTCTGCTGCTTCTGCTTGTGTCTGGCCGCTGTTGGAGCGTCCAGGCACAGGACTTCTGCTGCTGCTGACTAAATGGCCTCCTTAATTGGATCATTTGAGTAGCCAGCACACCTGTGCAGGTAGGGCATGACATGATAGGCAGCTGCCTTGATAGCGGGTGGGTGCTGAATGTTCCTAATTGACAAAATAAGATTAATGCTTATGAAGAAATATAAAATCTCATCCCTTCCCCAATATCGCGCCACACCCCTACCCCTTAATTCCCTGGTTGAACTTGATGGACATATGTCTTTTTTCGACCGTACTAACTATGTAACTATGTAACATAACATGGGGGGGGGGGGGGGGGGGTCTCCTGGCTGTTCACACAGGTGTGTCATTGCTGTACATTGACCATGCATTGCTTCTGTGGTATTGCAAAGGCAAAGACAAATGCTTCCAGCCATCCATTGCACTAATGGATTGGTCATCAGCTGGCTGTCTATGTCCCGCATCAATATAGACCAAAGTACAGAGGGTTAGGCTATGCTATTGTGCACCTACCTGATGCATCAGAAGGTGCGAGGCCCTTGCTAAATTCTGTGCACAGACTTTGAGATCTATACTTTAGACTGTATCTAAACCTGCTCCAACATGGACTGACATTCTGGCCTACTTTCAGCCGATGCGACTTGTCTGTCGCTGAACAGTCGCTTTTTATGTATTCAGCACCTATGTATAATGTTGTAAAAATGCTCTAGAAGCTAAAGTCGCAGAAATGTCACACATATTTGGCCTGCAACTTTCTGTGCGACAAATTCAGACAGGAAAAATCAGTATAAATCCTTAGAAAATTATCCCCCAGTGTCTCCATCTGCTGGCGGTATTGAATAAGCATTGCTGCACTGATGGGGTATGCATTAGACGAAAAAAAAGAAGAAAAAGAAGAATAATACGCCCAGAAAAGAGGCGAAAAGGAGAAAAACGTAAAAAAACGTGAAAAAAGTAAGAGGAAGAGAAGGGAAAAAAAGGTGGAAATGGGTTTAAAAGTGATTTCGGCGGAGAAATATATATATATATATATATATATATATATATATATATATATATATACGCGCACACACACACATATATATAAACGTATTCTCCGTTGAGATATTGCAGCCGCTGCTGTGTCCAGGCCCAGGAGCCTTAGCACTGTGCTGTGATGTCACTCAATACCACTGACATCACTAGGTGTAAACAACATCTCTCCTTTGCTGTGTATGTGACTATGGAGCTGTTTGGTGATGTCGTCTATTATGGCCTTCATAGAAGCAACAGGAGATTGTTGCATCCATCTAGAACCCTCAGAACTACAGTGCTATGATGTCACTCACTTCCACAGGCCTTGCAGAGTGTAAACAACAACAACCCAGCTTTGTTGTGTATGTAACCATAGGGATTTGTGATGTCACCTAGAACCTTCACAGCAGCGACAGCTTTATGAGGAGCATCAGCACTGCTCTGCCTGAGCAGAACCATCACCGCCATAGGTTGTCAAATAACCCGGATTTAACCCACACAGGTAAGTCCAATGGGGTGCAGGCATGTCCTCTATGCTTACAGCTTCCCGTGGGTGTTGGTTTGATACCGTTTGGGGACAGCCAAGGAGGCATCTGCAGGCAACAAAGGTAGGTGTGTGCTTGTGTGTGTGTTTCCTATGCAGATCCTAAGCCCAGTGTCACATGCAAGTAGGAGGAGTAAGAAGGGTTCCTGGCAAATCCGGGTTATGGATTGCATTTAAAAAGGCCCCGTGGGAGTGCAATGGGCCCCTGTCTTGCTGCTTAGCAATAATGGTATGGGTTTAGGTTCTGCTGTGTGTACTGGTGGTTGACTGCCCCCCAGCCCAGAGTGTGCATGGAAAATTGTCTGGCAGCCTCCCTGACAGCAAGCAGTGATAGTGCCCATGAAGGGGACCTTGTTGGGCCCGCCCCTTTCACGGTTATCGCTTCTCGGCCTTTTGGCTAAGATCAAGTGTAGTATCTGTTCTTATCAGTTTAATATCTGATACGTCCCCTATCTGGGGACCATATATTAAATGGATTTTTGAGAACGGGGGCCGATTTCGAAGCTTGCTTCCGTCGCCCTATGCATTGACCCGATATGGCAGTATCTTCGGGTACAGTGCACCACCCCCTTACAGGGTTAAAAAGAAAGATTCCTACTTTCATTGCTACCTGCTTGCTGGCTAGCCAGCTAGCCAGCCCTGTGGGCCTTGCTGCTGCAGCCAAAAAACAAAAGGTGGTGCTGCTGCTGCTGCTTCTGCTGCTTCTGCTTGTGTCTGGCCGCTGTTGGAGCGTCCAGGCACAGGACTTCTGCTGCTGCTGACTAAATGGCCTCCTTAATTGGATCATTTGAGTAGCCAGCACACCTGTGCAGGTAGGGCATGACATGATAGGCAGCTGCCTTGATAGCGGGTGGGTGCTGAATGTTCCTAATTGACAAAATAAGATTAATGCTTATGAAGAAATATAAAATCTCATCCCTTCCCCAATATCGCGCCACACCCCTACCCCTTAATTCCCTGGTTGAACTTGATGGACATATGTCTTTTTTCGACCGTACTAACTATGTAACTATGTAACATAACATGGGGGGGGGGGGGGTCTCCTGGCTGTTCACACAGGTGTGTCATTGCTGTACATTGACCATGCATTGCTTCTGTGGTATTGCAAAGGCAAAGACAAATGCTTCCAGCCATCTATTGCACTAATGGATTGGTCATCAGCTGGCTGTCTATGTCCCGCATCAATATAGACCAAAGTACAGAGGGTTAGGCTATGCTATTGTGCACCTACCTGATGCATCAGAAGGTGCGAGGCCCTTGCTAAATTCTGTGCACAGACTTTGAGATCTATACTTTAGACTGTATCTAAACCTGCTCCAACATGGACTGACATTCTGGCCTACTTTCAGCCGATGCGACTTGTCTGTCGCTGAACAGTCGCTTTTTATGTATTCAGCACCTATGTATAATGTTGTAAAAATGCTCTAGAAGCTAAAGTCGCAGAAATGTCACACATATTTGGCCTGCAACTTTCTGTGCGACAAATTCAGACAGGAAAAATCAGTATAAATCCTTAGAAAATTATCCCCCAGTGTCTCCATCTGCTGGCGGTATTGAATAAGCATTGCTGCACTGATGGGGTATGCATTAGACGAAAAAAAAGAAGAAAAAGAAGAATAATACGCCCAGAAAAGAGGCGAAAAGGAGAAAAACGTAAAAAAAGGTAAAAAAAAAGTAAGAGGAAGAGAAGGGAAAAAAAGGTGGAAATGGGTTTAAAAGTGATTTCGGCGGAGAAATATATATATATATATATATATATATATATATATATATACGCGCACACACACACATATATATAAACGTATTCTCCGTTGAGATATTGCAGCCGCTGCTGTGTCCAGGCCCAGGAGCCTTAGCACTGTGCTGTGATGTCACTCAATACCACTGACATCACTAGGTGTAAACAACATCTCTCCTTTGCTGTGTATGTGACTATGGAGCTGTTTGGTGATGTCGTCTATTATGGCCTTCATAGAAGCAACAGGAGATTGTTGCATCCATCTAGAACCCTCAGAACTACAGTGCTATGATGTCACTCACTTCCACAGGCCTTGCAGAGTGTAAACAACAACAACCCAGCTTTGTTGTGTATGTAACCATAGGGATTTGTGATGTCACCTAGAACCTTCACAGCAGCGACAGCTTTATGAGGAGCATCAGCACTGCTCTGCCTGAGCAGAACCATCACCGCCATAGGTTGTCAAATAACCCGGATTTAACCCACACAGGTAAGTCCAATGGGGTGCAGGCATGTCCTCTATGCTTACAGCTTCCCGTGGGTGTTGGTTTGATACCGTTTGGGGACAGCCAAGGAGGCATCTGCAGGCAACAAAGGTAGGTGTGTGCTTGTGTGTGTGTTTCCTATGCAGATCCTAAGCCCAGTGTCACATGCAAGTAGGAGGAGTAAGAAGGGTTCCTGGCAAATCCGGGTTATGGATTGCATTTAAAAAGGCCCCGTGGGAGTGCAATGGGCCCCTGTCTTGCTGCTTAGCAATAATGGTATGGGTTTAGGTTCTGCTGTGTGTACTGGTGGTTGACTGCCCCCCAGCCCAGAGTGTGCATGGAAAATTGTCTGGCAGCCTCCCTGACAGCAAGCAGTGATAGTGCCCATGAAGGGGACCTTGTTGGGCCCGCCCCTTTCACGGTTATCGCTTCTCGGCCTTTTGGCTAAGATCAAGTGTAGTATCTGTTCTTATCAGTTTAATATCTGATACGTCCCCTATCTGGGGACCATATATTAAATGGATTTTTGAGAACGGGGGCCGATTTCGAAGCTTGCTTCCGTCGCCCTATGCATTGACCCGATATGGCAGTATCTTCGGGTACAGTGCACCACCCCCTTACAGGGTTAAAAAGAAAGATTCCTACTTTCATTGCTACCTGCTTGCTGGCTAGCCAGCTAGCCAGCCCTGTGGGCCTTGCTGCTGCAGCCAAAAAACAAAAGGTGGTGCTGCTGCTGCTGCTTCTGCTGCTTCTGCTTGTGTCTGGCCGCTGTTGGAGCGTCCAGGCACAGGACTTCTGCTGCTGCTGACTAAATGGCCTCCTTAATTGGATCATTTGAGTAGCCAGCACACCTGTGCAGGTAGGGCATGACATGATAGGCAGCTGCCTTGATAGCGGGTGGGTGCTGAATGTTCCTAATTGACAAAATAAGATTAATGCTTATGAAGAAATATAAAATCTCATCCCTTCCCCAATATCGCGCCACACCCCTACCCCTTAATTCCCTGGTTGAACTTGATGGACATATGTCTTTTTTCGACCGTACTAACTATGTAACTATGTAACATAACATGGGGGGGGGGGGGGGGGGGGTCTCCTGGCTGTTCACACAGGTGTGTCATTGCTGTACATTGACCATGCATTGCTTCTGTGGTATTGCAAAGGCAAAGACAAATGCTTCCAGCCATCCATTGCACTAATGGATTGGTCATCAGCTGGCTGTCTATGTCCCGCATCAATATAGACCAAAGTACAGAGGGTTAGGCTATGCTATTGTGCACCTACCTGATGCATCAGAAGGTGCGAGGCCCTTGCTAAATTCTGTGCACAGACTTTGAGATCTATACTTTAGACTGTATCTAAACCTGCTCCAACATGGACTGACATTCTGGCCTACTTTCAGCCGATGCGACTTGTCTGTCGCTGAACAGTCGCTTTTTATGTATTCAGCACCTATGTATAATGTTGTAAAAATGCTCTAGAAGCTAAAGTCGCAGAAATGTCACACATATTTGGCCTGCAACTTTCTGTGCGACAAATTCAGACAGGAAAAATCAGTATAAATCCTTAGAAAATTATCCCCCAGTGTCTCCATCTGCTGGCGGTATTGAATAAGCATTGCTGCACTGATGGGGTATGCATTAGACGAAAAAAAAGAAGAAAAAGAAGAATAATACGCCCAGAAAAGAGGCGAAAAGGAGAAAAACGTAAAAAAACGTGAAAAAAAAGTAAGAGGAAGAGAAGGGAAAAAAAGGTGGAAATGGGTTTAAAAGTGATTTCGGCGGAGAAATATATATATATATATATATATATATATATATATATATATATATATACGCGCACACACACACATATATATAAACGTATTCTCCGTTGAGATATTGCAGCCGCTGCTGTGTCCAGGCCCAGGAGCCTTAGCACTGTGCTGTGATGTCACTCAATACCACTGACATCACTAGGTGTAAACAACATCTCTCCTTTGCTGTGTATGTGACTATGGAGCTGTTTGGTGATGTCGTCTATTATGGCCTTCATAGAAGCAACAGGAGATTGTTGCATCCATCTAGAACCCTCAGAACTACAGTGCTATGATGTCACTCACTTCCACAGGCCTTGCAGAGTGTAAACAACAACAACCCAGCTTTGTTGTGTATGTAACCATAGGGATTTGTGATGTCACCTAGAACCTTCACAGCAGCGACAGCTTTATGAGGAGCATCAGCACTGCTCTGCCTGAGCAGAACCATCACCGCCATAGGTTGTCAAATAACCCGGATTTAACCCACACAGGTAAGTCCAATGGGGTGCAGGCATGTCCTCTATGCTTACAGCTTCCCGTGGGTGTTGGTTTGATACCGTTTGGGGACAGCCAAGGAGGCATCTGCAGGCAACAAAGGTAGGTGTGTGCTTGTGTGTGTGTTTCCTATGCAGATCCTAAGCCCAGTGTCACATGCAAGTAGGAGGAGTAAGAAGGGTTCCTGGCAAATCCGGGTTATGGATTGCATTTAAAAAGGCCCCGTGGGAGTGCAATGGGCCCCTGTCTTGCTGCTTAGCAATAATGGTATGGGTTTAGGTTCTGCTGTGTGTACTGGTGGTTGACTGCCCCCCAGCCCAGAGTGTGCATGGAAAATTGTCTGGCAGCCTCCCTGACAGCAAGCAGTGATAGTGCCCATGAAGGGGACCTTGTTGGGCCCGCCCCTTTCACGGTTATCGCTTCTCGGCCTTTTGGCTAAGATCAAGTGTAGTATCTGTTCTTATCAGTTTAATATCTGATACGTCCCCTATCTGGGGACCATATATTAAATGGATTTTTGAGAACGGGGGCCGATTTCGAAGCTTGCTTCCGTCGCCCTATGCATTGACCCGATATGGCAGTATCTTCGGGTACAGTGCACCACCCCCTTACAGGGTTAAAAAGAAAGATTCCTACTTTCATTGCTACCTGCTTGCTGGCTAGCCAGCTAGCCAGCCCTGTGGGCCTTGCTGCTGCAGCCAAAAAACAAAAGGTGGTGCTGCTGCTGCTGCTTCTGCTGCTTCTGCTTGTGTCTGGCCGCTGTTGGAGCGTCCAGGCACAGGACTTCTGCTGCTGCTGACTAAATGGCCTCCTTAATTGGATCATTTGAGTAGCCAGCACACCTGTGCAGGTAGGGCATGACATGATAGGCAGCTGCCTTGATAGCGGGTGGGTGCTGAATGTTCCTAATTGACAAAATAAGATTAATGCTTATGAAGAAATATAAAATCTCATCCCTTCCCCAATATCGCGCCACACCCCTACCCCTTAATTCCCTGGTTGAACTTGATGGACATATGTCTTTTTTCGACCGTACTAACTATGTAACTATGTAACATAACATGGGGGGGGGGGGGGGGGGGTCTCCTGGCTGTTCACACAGGTGTGTCATTGCTGTACATTGACCATGCATTGCTTCTGTGGTATTGCAAAGGCAAAGACAAATGCTTCCAGCCATCCATTGCACTAATGGATTGGTCATCAGCTGGCTGTCTATGTCCCGCATCAATATAGACCAAAGTACAGAGGGTTAGGCTATGCTATTGTGCACCTACCTGATGCATCAGAAGGTGCGAGGCCCTTGCTAAATTCTGTGCACAGACTTTGAGATCTATACTTTAGACTGTATCTAAACCTGCTCCAACATGGACTGACATTCTGGCCTACTTTCAGCCGATGCGACTTGTCTGTCGCTGAACAGTCGCTTTTTATGTATTCAGCACCTATGTATAATGTTGTAAAAATGCTCTAGAAGCTAAAGTCGCAGAAATGTCACACATATTTGGCCTGCAACTTTCTGTGCGACAAATTCAGACAGGAAAAATCAGTATAAATCCTTAGAAAATTATCCCCCAGTGTCTCCATCTGCTGGCGGTATTGAATAAGCATTGCTGCACTGATGGGGTATGCATTAGACGAAAAAAAAGAAGAAAAAGAAGAATAATACGCCCAGAAAAGAGGCGAAAAGGAGAAAAACGTAAAAAAACGTGAAAAAAAAGTAAGAGGAAGAGAAGGGAAAAAAAGGTGGAAATGGGTTTAAAAGTGATTTCGGCGGAGAAATATATATATATATATACGCGCACACACACACATATATATAAACGTATTCTCCGTTGAGATATTGCAGCCGCTGCTGTGTCCAGGCCCAGGAGCCTTAGCACTGTGCTGTGATGTCACTCAATACCACTGACATCACTAGGTGTAAACAACATCTCTCCTTTGCTGTGTATGTGACTATGGAGCTGTTTGGTGATGTCGTCTATTATGGCCTTCATAGAAGCAACAGGAGATTGTTGCATCCATCTAGAACCCTCAGAACTACAGTGCTATGATGTCACTCACTTCCACAGGCCTTGCAGAGTGTAAACAACAACAACCCAGCTTTGTTGTGTATGTAACCATAGGGATTTGTGATGTCACCTAGAACCTTCACAGCAGCGACAGCTTTATGAGGAGCATCAGCACTGCTCTGCCTGAGCAGAACCATCACCGCCATAGGTTGTCAAATAACCCGGATTTAACCCACACAGGTAAGTCCAATGGGGTGCAGGCATGTCCTCTATGCTTACAGCTTCCCGTGGGTGTTGGTTTGATACCGTTTGGGGACAGCCAAGGAGGCATCTGCAGGCAACAAAGGTAGGTGTGTGCTTGTGTGTGTGTTTCCTATGCAGATCCTAAGCCCAGTGTCACATGCAAGTAGGAGGAGTAAGAAGGGTTCCTGGCAAATCCGGGTTATGGATTGCATTTAAAAAGGCCCCGTGGGAGTGCAATGGGCCCCTGTCTTGCTGCTTAGCAATAATGGTATGGGTTTAGGTTCTGCTGTGTGTACTGGTGGTTGACTGCCCCCCAGCCCAGAGTGTGCATGGAAAATTGTCTGGCAGCCTCCCTGACAGCAAGCAGTGATAGTGCCCATGAAGGGGACCTTGTTGGGCCCGCCCCTTTCACGGTTATCGCTTCTCGGCCTTTTGGCTAAGATCAAGTGTAGTATCTGTTCTTATCAGTTTAATATCTGATACGTCCCCTATCTGGGGACCATATATTAAATGGATTTTTGAGAACGGGGGCCGATTTCGAAGCTTGCTTCCGTCGCCCTATGCATTGACCCGATATGGCAGTATCTTCGGGTACAGTGCACCACCCCCTTACAGGGTTAAAAAGAAAGATTCCTACTTTCATTGCTACCTGCTTGCTGGCTAGCCAGCTAGCCAGCCCTGTGGGCCTTGCTGCTGCAGCCAAAAAACAAAAGGTGGTGCTGCTGCTGCTGCTTCTGCTGCTTCTGCTTGTGTCTGGCCGCTGTTGGAGCGTCCAGGCACAGGACTTCTGCTGCTGCTGACTAAATGGCCTCCTTAATTGGATCATTTGAGTAGCCAGCACACCTGTGCAGGTAGGGCATGACATGATAGGCAGCTGCCTTGATAGCGGGTGGGTGCTGAATGTTCCTAATTGACAAAATAAGATTAATGCTTATGAAGAAATATAAAATCTCATCCCTTCCCCAATATCGCGCCACACCCCTACCCCTTAATTCCCTGGTTGAACTTGATGGACATATGTCTTTTTTCGACCGTACTAACTATGTAACTATGTAACATAACATGGGGGGGGGGGGGGGGTCTCCTGGCTGTTCACACAGGTGTGTCATTGCTGTACATTGACCATGCATTGCTTCTGTGGTATTGCAAAGGCAAAGACAAATGCTTCCAGCCATCCATTGCACTAATGGATTGGTCATCAGCTGGCTGTCTATGTCCCGCATCAATATAGACCAAAGTACAGAGGGTTAGGCTATGCTATTGTGCACCTACCTGATGCATCAGAAGGTGCGAGGCCCTTGCTAAATTCTGTGCACAGACTTTGAGATCTATACTTTAGACTGTATCTAAACCTGCTCCAACATGGACTGACATTCTGGCCTACTTTCAGCCGATGCGACTTGTCTGTCGCTGAACAGTCGCTTTTTATGTATTCAGCACCTATGTATAATGTTGTAAAAATGCTCTAGAAGCTAAAGTCGCAGAAATGTCACACATATTTGGCCTGCAACTTTCTGTGCGACAAATTCAGACAGGAAAAATCAGTATAAATCCTTAGAAAATTATCCCCCAGTGTCTCCATCTGCTGGCGGTATTGAATAAGCATTGCTGCACTGATGGGGTATGCATTAGACGAAAAAAAAGAAGAAAAAGAAGAATAATACGCCCAGAAAAGAGGCGAAAAGGAGAAAAACGTAAAAAAACGTGAAAAAAAAGTAAGAGGAAGAGAAGGGAAAAAAAGGTGGAAATGGGTTTAAAAGTGATTTCGGCGGAGAAATATATATATATATATATATATATATATATATATATATATATACGCGCACACACACACATATATATAAACGTATTCTCCGTTGAGATATTGCAGCCGCTGCTGTGTCCAGGCCCAGGAGCCTTAGCACTGTGCTGTGATGTCACTCAATACCACTGACATCACTAGGTGTAAACAACATCTCTCCTTTGCTGTGTATGTGACTATGGAGCTGTTTGGTGATGTCGTCTATTATGGCCTTCATAGAAGCAACAGGAGATTGTTGCATCCATCTAGAACCCTCAGAACTACAGTGCTATGATGTCACTCACTTCCACAGGCCTTGCAGAGTGTAAACAACAACAACCCAGCTTTGTCGTGTATGTAACCATAGGGATTGTGATGTCACCTAGAACCTTCACAGCAGCGACAGCTTTATGAGGAGCATCAGCACTGCTCTGCCTGAGCAGAACCATCACCGCCATAGGTTGTCAAATAACCCGGATTTAACCCACACAGGTAAGTCCAATGGGGTGCAGGCATGTCCTCTATGCTTACAGCTTCCCGTGGGTGTTGGTTTGATACCGTTTGGGGACAGCCAAGGAGGCATCTGCAGGCAACAAAGGTAGGTGTGTGCTTGTGTGTGTGTTTCCTATGCAGATCCTAAGCCCAGTGTCACATGCAAGTAGGAGGAGTAAGAAGGGTTCCTGGCAAATCCGGGTTATGGATTGCATTTAAAAAGGCCCCGTGGGAGTGCAATGGGCCCCTGTCTTGCTGCTTAGCAATAATGGTATGGGTTTAGGTTCTGCTGTGTGTACTGGTGGTTGACTGCCCCCCAGCCCAGAGTGTGCATGGAAAATTGTCTGGCAGCCTCCCTGACAGCAAGCAGTGATAGTGCCCATGAAGGGGACCTTGTTGGGCCCGCCCCTTTCACGGTTATCGCTTCTCGGCCTTTTGGCTAAGATCAAGTGTAGTAATACAGGAGATCTGGTCAGAAGGTACTCGGGTACCCCTCTCCTCGGCCTTGTGGGATCGCCCAGGTTTATTGCCTGGGCTTCACCCACTTGTTGCTATTGGGGAGAGGGCTTAGTCCCAGGGTAACGGGTTGCGATCGCCTCTCAAAGCCTTCGGGTGGAGAGAGGTTTGAGCGAATTGGCTGGTTGGTTGGAGCGGAGAGAACCAGACCAAAACACGAATGAACCATGGATGAAGATCTAGATCCTGGTTCGGTACCGGCTTATGCCCGGATTAAACACACTGTGCGGGTCATTCTCACAGGTGATGCGGCGGATGCACGTGGCATGAGGTTCGTGATAGAGGACGTGCTCGACAAGATTCTTAATGTTCGTAAGCGAGAGATTTTGGCCATCCAGGATTACCCTAAGCGGAGGATCTACGACTGCACTTTCATAGGGGAAGGCGTATTCTTAGATGCAGTAATGAAAATTCCAAAGCAAGATGATCCGAGGCTTAAGGGTATCCAAATTGTCGAGCACGTCCTAGATGAAACCAAGTTGATTGTCGTGAAGATGTACTCCCCTTTTGTAAATCAGAGAGAGATCGATGGGTTCCTGGCAGCCTACTTTAAAAAGGTGGAGTTCAGAGGAAAAATCATGAACGACTGTGGTGTCTGGACCTCAAAATGGCGATATCAAGTCACGTGCAACAAAGACCCCACCCTCCCAGGGGGGATACTATTACCGCCTGCTCGTTTTAAATTAAACAATGTGTGTGGCGACCTCTTTTTTGCGGGAATGCCAAACTTCTGCAGAAGGTGCCAACGTTATGGGCACATAAAGGAAAATTGTGAAAGTTCCTGTAAGAAATGTGGAAGCATGCAACATGAAACAGAAAAATGTGATAAGGGTTTGAGATGTAATTTTTGCCGTCACTTTGGTCACGTGTATGCTTTCTGTCCCCACAGACCAAAAAAAACCACAGAACAGCAAGGGCAACCCAAGAGAGACGTCCGGAGACCAGCCTGGGGAAAAGCCAGAGAGGAGGAGCACCCCCCACAAGAAGAGGTAAGCTGTGAGATGGAGACCACGGCCCCCCCAAAAGAACCCCAGGAGAAAGAGGCACAGGTGGAAAGGGGGACCCCAAATGAGAGGAGGCCGGGGAAGAGAAATGCGAGAGGGGATCGGGCAGATACCTCAGAGAAGGTGGAAGAGCGAGAGGTGCCCGATTCCACCCCGGAAGGTCCTCCTGCTCGGGGTCCCCCTGAGTGTGAAAACCCGGACGGAGTAGCAAAGGTGAAAAGACGAAGGGGCTCCAAAGGGCGTCCGGACTCGGAGGTGGTCCAGGAGGAGCAGATGGAAGTTCCTGTCGTGACGGGGGCTCCAAGTGAAGCTCCTCCACAGGTCCCAGCGGTGGATACCCCTCCTCCTCCCAGCCAGGAGGAGGTTTCAGGGGTGACCATCTCCGAGGTCCCGGAAACGGACCTAAGTACGCACCCGACCCCTATGGAGGGGCAAGAGGTGGACGCCGAAAAAGAGAATGGAGCCCAGAAGCTGTTCTTACCAATGTACTCCGTCTATACACCTGTGGTCTTGGAAGAGGGGGGCTGCTCGAGCGATGGTGGTTCCTCTCCGGCTTCCTCTATGTGTACGGTAGAGTCAGAGGTGGGGGGTAACGAGAGCTCCAGTGCGCAATCTGGTTTTTAGTTTGTTATCTGAGCCTCCCTTTTTTTTACATCTCCAATGGCTGAGTTGTCCGGATTGTCTATGAATGTAAGAAGTATAAGTTCACGAGCGAAACGGGTTGCCCTTTTTAACTACTTGTCTATTTTTGCTGCTTCTGTGGTTTTCCTGCAGGAGTGCGGCATCCCGCATAGTTTAAATTATGAAAAGTATAAAAAAGATTGGGTACACGGTCCATCAGTCTGGTCTGGATCTAACGAATCCAGATCAGCAGGGGTCGCCATACTTTTTAAAGGAAATGCTTTTATTGATTTTATTCATGAGATTTTACCAGGCAGAATTTTATTGGTTAAAGCTTTTATTGATGGTATTAAATGGCAGTTTTTAAATTTTTATGGTTCACCCAATAAAAATGATAGAGCACGGATGTTAGAGATTTTACCCCTTTTTATCAATGATTCTGAACCTCTTATTTTAGCAGGTGATTTTAATTGTATTTTAAGGGGGGAGCACCGTTTTACCAATTCAGTAAGTAGAAACTATGATAAAACATCTTCTATGTTAAAAAATATGATTATTGATTTTAGACTTACTGATGTTTTTAAGAAATGCAATAGTATTTTACCAGAAAGAGACGGTGTGACCTGGAGCAACGCAAACTGCAGCTCCAGGATCGATTTTATCTTCTGTTCTTATCAAGTACTGCCTTTTAAGTGTGATGTTTTAACCAATGTTTTTTCTGATCACAAACTTTTATCTTTTAAGGTGAAGAGTGATTTTAGAAAAAAGACTGGGAGGAATGCCTGGAAGATGAATGTATCCCTTTTAGAAGATCCGCAGGTTTTATCCGATTTTATCAACTTCTACAAGGACTGCAGACGGGTAAGAGATCCTAACACTCCCATCAGTATATGGTGGGAGAAAATGAAAATAAAAATAAAAGAGTTTTTTATTAGAGTAGGGATCTCTAGAGCTAAAGAGAAGCGTGAGTTTTACTCCCTTCTAAATACCCGTCTGCAAACCCTGTACAAATTCAGAGACAATGGTATAGAGGTTTATAGAGAAATTACTGACTTAAAAAAAGAAATAAAACAGTGCCTGGAGCAGAAGGGAAAAGAGATAATTTTCAGATCCAAAATAAAGCACCTTGAAGAGAACGAGACCTGCTCCAGGTACTTTTTTAAGAAAGTAACGGATAAAAAGGTTTTAATTGATAATATACAAGGAGAAAAAGATGTACAGGGTATTTTAAAAAGGGTACATTCATTTTATGCGGATCTTTTTAATACAAAAAATATTGATATTGATTTTATGAATGACTCATTGAAGGAGATTACCAATGTTTTAGACCCTGTGTCCCAGTCTCTTTTACAGAGGGAAATCTCGGAACAGGAAGTTTTAGAGACGATCAGGAGTTTTAAATCCGGTAAGGTGCCTGGTCCTGACGGTATACCCATTGAGTTTTATGTCATTTTTTATGGTGTTTTAAAAGATGACCTTTTTTCCCTTTTTACAGAAGTATTTAAAACAAAAGCCCTCCCAGGTTCATGGAGGAAGGGTGATGTCTCCCTGCTGTTCAAAAAGGGAGACCGGTCAGATCTAAAGAACTGGAGACCAATCACCCTCCTCAACTGTGACTACAAAGTGATGGCAAAACTGTGCGCAAATAGATTAAAAAGTGTAATAGAGAAAATAATCCATTCAAATCAGGTCTGTGGGGTGCCTGGGAGGAGCATATGGGAAAATCTTAACCTTTTAAAAGATGTGATTAGTGACACAAAGTCTAGAAACGGAAAACTAGCCATTTTATCCTTAGACTTCGAGAAGGCTTTTGACAGAGTGTCACATTTTTATCTTTTTAAGGTTTTAGAGAAAATGGGTATACCTGAAGGCTTTTTATTGTCTCTTAAGGCCTTTTATAAAAACTGCACAAGCAAGATTTTAGTTAACGGTTTTAAGACACAGGATGTGATTTTAAATTCCGGAGTGAAGCAGGGGTGTCCTTTGTCCCCACTACTTTTCATATGTGCGCTTGAGCCTCTACTATGCACCTTGAGGAGAGATAAGCAAATAAGAGGGGTCCCCCTGCCGGGAGGAGGGGGACTAGAGGCTAAAGTAGTGGGGTACATGGACGATGTGGCAGTGCTTGGAAGGGACACCCCATCGCTTCAAAAAGCCCTAAAGCAAGTTGAATTTTTTTGTTGTGCCTCCGGTTTTAAGGTAAATTTTAATAAAAGCAGTGTTTTAAATATAGGAGGACTGTTTTTAAGGGATTTACCCATTCCTGTGTCTGAGTCTGTGCAGATTTTAGGTGTCTCCTTCAGTGAGTCAAACAATGGTTTTAATAGCTGGGACTTGGTGGCTCAAAAAATAAACACAAAAATTTGTATGTGGAACATGAGAAAGCTAACGATGGAGGGAAAGGTTTTAGTTACAAAGATGGTGATTTTACCCATTTTATTGTATCTTGGCATGGTCTTTCCACCCCCCGAAATGATTTTAAATAAAATTATTAAAGCATGTTTTACCTTTTTATGGAGCTCCAAGAGTGAAAAATTGAGAAGAGAGATCGTCATGATGCCAAAAGGTATGGGTGGAAAGGACTTCCCCGACATCAGGGCGTTCCTTTTTACCAAGTTTTTTAGCATGTGTGTTAGCACACTTTTTAAGGATAGTTACTGGTCATATTTTATCCGTTTTAATACAGGTTTTTTTATGAGGAGGAATGGGTGGTTTAAAACTGTTTTAAGCTGTCCTTATGCTTTTAATCTTCCCCAACAATACAAGATTTTAGAGAAAATTTTCAACTTGTACAACTTTAACGGAAAAAGTATTAATGAAGTAACTAATAGCAAAAAAATGTTAAAATATATTAAAGAAAGTGGTTTTATTGCCCCTGTGAATAATTTTAATGAAGAGAAATGCAGGAAAATATGGAAGATGGCAAATATGATTTATCTTTTTAATTCACAGAAAGATCTGGCCTGGAGCTGCATACACGAGTGTCTTCCATGCCGGGCATTCCAGCACCGAAGAAGGATGGCCAACACTGCAGTATGCCCGAGGGAGGGCTGCCAGGAACCCGAGACCGTGTACCACCTTTTCTGGACTTGTTTTTATGCAAAAAGGATATGGACTAAAATACTCCCTCTGGTGAAGAAGATAACAGAAATAAAGGACTTAAACTCTGCAGCTGTTTTTTATGGATGTCTGGAATGCCCAATACGGACTCAAGAGACAATGGCATGGAAGATCATAAACTGTGTTAAAGCAGCTCTATGGAATGCCAGAAACATTTTACTTTTTAAACATGAGATTTTATCTGTGAATGATGTTTTAGCTCTTTGTTTTAGTGATATGTACCAGTACTTTTTATTAGACAAGAAATATTATCCTTTATTAGCTAGAAAATGGTATTTTAATGAATGGAACGCCCTTTTGTAAAGCCACCAAGTGCCCATTTTAAGTGTATTATGATTGTATTTATGTGAACTTTTATTGTTATATGTGATTTTATTATCAAAATTTGTTTTTATTGAAAAAAAAATTATATTTATAAATCGTAATGCACTTTGTAAAATGTTATGAATTCTAAATAAAAAGATACCCCTCAGGGGTAGCCAAGTTAAAAAAAAAAAAAAAAAAAAAAAAAAAAAAAAAAAAAAAAAAAAAAAAAAAAAAATAAAAAAAAAAAAAAAAATCTGTTCTTATCAGTTTAATATCTGATACGTCCCCTATCTGGGGACCATATATTAAATGGATTTTTGAGAACGGGGGCCGATTTCGAAGCTTGCTTCCGTCGCCCTATGCATTGACCCGATATGGCAGTATCTTCGGGTACAGTGCACCACCCCCTTACAGGGTTAAAAAGAAAGATTCCTACTTTCATTGCTACCTGCTTGCTGGCTAGCCAGCTAGCCAGCCCTGTGGGCCTTGCTGCTGCAGCCAAAAAACAAAAGGTGGTGCTGCTGCTGCTGCTTCTGCTGCTTCTGCTTGTGTCTGGCCGCTGTTGGAGCGTCCAGGCACAGGACTTCTGCTGCTGCTGACTAAATGGCCTCCTTAATTGGATCATTTGAGTAGCCAGCACACCTGTGCAGGTAGGGCATGACATGATAGGCAGCTGCCTTGATAGCGGGTGGGTGCTGAATGTTCCTAATTGACAAAATAAGATTAATGCTTATGAAGAAATATAAAATCTCATCCCTTCCCCAATATCGCGCCACACCCCTACCCCTTAATTCCCTGGTTGAACTTGATGGACATATGTCTTTTTTCGACCGTACTAACTATGTAACTATGTAACATAACAATTGGGGGGGGGGGGGGGGGTCTCCTGGCTGTTCACACAGGTGTGTCATTGCTGTACATTGACCATGCATTGCTTCTGTGGTATTGCAAAGGCAAAGACAAATGCTTCCAGCCATCCATTGCACTAATGGATTGGTCATCAGCTGGCTGTCTATGTCCCGCATCAATATAGACCAAAGTACAGAGGGTTAGGCTATGCTATTGTGCACCTACCTGATGCATCAGAAGGTGCGAGGCCCTTGCTAAATTCTGTGCACAGACTTTGAGATCTATACTTTAGACTGTATCTAAACCTGCTCCAACATGGACTGACATTCTGGCCTACTTTCAGCCGATGCGACTTGTCTGTCGCTGAACAGTCGCTTTTTATGTATTCAGCACCTATGTATAATGTTGTAAAAATGCTCTAGAAGCTAAAGTCGCAGAAATGTCACACATATTTGGCCTGCAACTTTCTGTGCGACAAATTCAGACAGGAAAAATCAGTATAAATCCTTAGAAAATTATCCCCCAGTGTCTCCATCTGCTGGCGGTATTGAATAAGCATTGCTGCACTGATGGGGTATGCATTAGACGAAAAAAAAGAAGAAAAAGAAGAATAATACGCCCAGAAAAGAGGCGAAAAGGAGAAAAACGTAAAAAAACGTGAAAAAAAAGTAAGAGGAAGAGAAGGGAAAAAAAGGTGGAAATGGGTTTAAAAGTGATTTCGGCAGAGAAATATATATATATATATATATATATATATATATATATATATACGCGCACACACACACATATATATAAACGTATTCTCCGTTGAGATATTGCAGCCGCTGCTGTGTCCAGGCCCAGGAGCCTTAGCACTGTGCTGTGATGTCACTCAATACCACTGACATCACTAGGTGTAAACAACATCTCTCCTTTGCTGTGTATGTGACTATGGAGCTGTTTGGTGATGTCGTCTATTATGGCCTTCATAGAAGCAACAGGAGATTGTTGCATCCATCTAGAACCCTCAGAACTACAGTGCTATGATGTCACTCACTTCCACAGGCCTTGCAGAGTGTAAACAACAACAACCCAGCTTTGTTGTGTATGTAACCATAGGGATTTGTGATGTCACCTAGAACCTTCACAGCAGCGACAGCTTTATGAGGAGCATCAGCACTGCTCTGCCTGAGCAGAACCATCACCGCCATAGGTTGTCAAATAACCCGGATTTAACCCACACAGGTAAGTCCAATGGGGTGCAGGCATGTCCTCTATGCTTACAGCTTCCCGTGGGTGTTGGTTTGATACCGTTTGGGGACAGCCAAGGAGGCATCTGCAGGCAACAAAGGTAGGTGTGTGCTTGTGTGTGTGTTTCCTATGCAGATCCTAAGCCCAGTGTCACATGCAAGTAGGAGGAGTAAGAAGGGTTCCTGGCAAATCCGGGTTATGGATTGCATTTAAAAAGGCCCCGTGGGAGTGCAATGGGCCCCTGTCTTGCTGCTTAGCAATAATGGTATGGGTTTAGGTTCTGCTGTGTGTACTGGTGGTTGACTGCCCCCCAGCCCAGAGTGTGCATGGAAAATTGTCTGGCAGCCTCCCTGACAGCAAGCAGTGATAGTGCCCATGAAGGGGACCTTGTTGGGCCCGCCCCTTTCACGGTTATCGCTTCTCGGCCTTTTGGCTAAGATCAAGTGTAGTATCTGTTCTTATCAGTTTAATATCTGATACGTCCCCTATCTGGGGACCATATATTAAATGGATTTTTGAGAACGGGGGCCGATTTCGAAGCTTGCTTCCGTCGCCCTATGCATTGACCCGATATGGCAGTATCTTCGGGTACAGTGCACCACCCCCTTACAGGGTTAAAAAGAAAGATTCCTACTTTCATTGCTACCTGCTTGCTGGCTAGCCAGCTAGCCAGCCCTGTGGGCCTTGCTGCTGCAGCCAAAAAACAAAAGGTGGTGCTGCTGCTGCTGCTTCTGCTGCTTCTGCTTGTGTCTGGCCGCTGTTGGAGCGTCCAGGCACAGGACTTCTGCTGCTGCTGACTAAATGGCCTCCTTAATTGGATCATTTGAGTAGCCAGCACACCTGTGCAGGTAGGGCATGACATGATAGGCAGCTGCCTTGATAGCGGGTGGGTGCTGAATGTTCCTAATTGACAAAATAAGATTAATGCTTATGAAGAAATATAAAATCTCATCCCTTCCCCAATATCGCGCCACACCCCTACCCCTTAATTCCCTGGTTGAACTTGATGGACATATGTCTTTTTTCGACCGTACTAACTATGTAACTATGTAACATAACATGGGGGGGGGTCTCCTGGCTGTTCACACAGGTGTGTCATTGCTGTACATTGACCATGCATTGCTTCTGTGGTATTGCAAAGGCAAAGACAAATGCTTCCAGCCATCCATTGCACTAATGGATTGGTCATCAGCTGGCTGTCTATGTCCCGCATCAATATAGACCAAAGTACAGAGGGTTAGGCTATGCTATTGTGCACCTACCTGATGCATCAGAAGGTGCGAGGCCCTTGCTAAATTCTGTGCACAGACTTTGAGATCTATACTTTAGACTGTATCTAAACCTGCTCCAACATGGACTGACATTCTGGCCTACTTTCAGCCGATGCGACTTGTCTGTCGCTGAACAGTCGCTTTTTATGTATTCAGCACCTATGTATAATGTTGTAAAAATGCTCTAGAAGCTAAAGTCGCAGAAATGTCACACATATTTGGCCTGCAACTTTCTGTGCGACAAATTCAGACAGGAAAAATCAGTATAAATCCTTAGAAAATTATCCCCCAGTGTCTCCATCTGCTGGCGGTATTGAATAAGCATTGCTGCACTGATGGGGTATGCATTAGACGAAAAAAAAGAAGAAAAAGAAGAATAATACGCCCAGAAAAGAGGCGAAAAGGAGAAAAACTTAAAAAAACGTGAAAAAAAAGTAAGAGGAAGAGAAGGGAAAAAAAGGTGGAAATGGGTTTAAAAGTGATTTCGGCGGAGAAATATATATATATATATATATATATATATATATATATATATATATATACGCGCACACACACACATATATATAAACGTATTCTCCGTTGAGATATTGCAGCCGCTGCTGTGTCCAGGCCCAGGAGCCTTAGCACTGTGCTGTGATGTCACTCAATACCACTGACATCACTAGGTGTAAACAACATCTCTCCTTTGCTGTGTATGTGACTATGGAGCTGTTTGGTGATGTCGTCTATTATGGCCTTCATAGAAGCAACAGGAGATTGTTGCATCCATCTAGAACCCTCAGAACTACAGTGCTATGATGTCACTCACTTCCACAGGCCTTGCAGAGTGTAAACAACAACAACCCAGCTTTGTTGTGTATGTAACCATAGGGATTTGTGATGTCACCTAGAACCTTCACAGCAGCGACAGCTTTATGAGGAGCATCAGCACTGCTCTGCCTGAGCAGAACCATCACCGCCATAGGTTGTCAAATAACCCGGATTTAACCCACACAGGTAAGTCCAATGGGGTGCAGGCATGTCCTCTATGCTTACAGCTTCCCGTGGGTGTTGGTTTGATACCGTTTGGGGACAGCCAAGGAGGCATCTGCAGGCAACAAAGGTAGGTGTGTGCTTGTGTGTGTGTTTCCTATGCAGATCCTAAGCCCAGTGTCACATGCAAGTAGGAGGAGTAAGAAGGGTTCCTGGCAAATCCGGGTTATGGATTGCATTTAAAAAGGCCCCGTGGGAGTGCAATGGGCCCCTGTCTTGCTGCTTAGCAATAATGGTATGGGTTTAGGTTCTGCTGTGTGTACTGGTGGTTGACTGCCCCCCAGCCCAGAGTGTGCATGGAAAATTGTCTGGCAGCCTCCCTGACAGCAAGCAGTGATAGTGCCCATGAAGGGGACCTTGTTGGGCCCGCCCCTTTCACGGTTATCGCTTCTCGGCCTTTTGGCTAAGATCAAGTGTAGTATCTGTTCTTATCAGTTTAATATCTGATACGTCCCCTATCTGGGGACCATATATTAAATGGATTTTTGAGAACGGGGGCCGATTTCGAAGCTTGCTTCCGTCGCCCTATGCATTGACCCGATATGGCAGTATCTTCGGGTACAGTGCACCACCCCCTTACAGGGTTAAAAAGAAAGATTCCTACTTTCATTGCTACCTGCTTGCTGGCTAGCCAGCTAGCCAGCCCTGTGGGCCTTGCTGCTGCAGCCAAAAAACAAAAGGTGGTGCTGCTGCTGCTGCTTCTGCTGCTTCTGCTTGTGTCTGGCCGCTGTTGGAGCGTCCAGGCACAGGACTTCTGCTGCTGCTGACTAAATGGCCTCCTTAATTGGATCATTTGAGTAGCCAGCACACCTGTGCAGGTAGGGCATGACATGATAGGCAGCTGCCTTGATAGCGGGTGGGTGCTGAATGTTCCTAATTGACAAAATAAGATTAATGCTTATGAAGAAATATAAAATCTCATCCCTTCCCCAATATCGCGCCACACCCCTACCCCTTAATTCCCTGGTTGAACTTGATGGACATATGTCTTTTTTCGACCGTACTAACTATGTAACTATGTAACATAACATGGGGGGGGGGGGGGGGTCTCCTGGCTGTTCACACAGGTGTGTCATTGCTGTACATTGACCATGCATTGCTTCTGTGGTATTGCAAAGGCAAAGACAAATGCTTCCAGCCATCCATTGCACTAATGGATTGGTCATCAGCTGGCTGTCTATGTCCCGCATCAATATAGACCAAAGTACAGAGGGTTAGGCTATGCTATTGTGCACCTACCTGATGCATCAGAAGGTGCGAGGCCCTTGCTAAATTCTGTGCACAGACTTTGAGATCTATACTTTAGACTGTATCTAAACCTGCTCCAACATGGACTGACATTCTGGCCTACTTTCAGCCGATGCGACTTGTCTGTCGCTGAACAGTCGCTTTTTATGTATTCAGCACCTATGTATAATGTTGTAAAAATGCTCTAGAAGCTAAAGTCGCAGAAATGTCACACATATTTGGCCTGCAACTTTCTGTGCGACAAATTCAGACAGGAAAAATCAGTATAAATCCTTAGAAAATTATCCCCCAGTGTCTCCATCTGCTGGCGGTATTGAATAAGCATTGCTGCACTGATGGGGTATGCATTAGACGAAAAAAAAGAAGAAAAAGAAGAATAATACGCCCAGAAAAGAGGCGAAAAGGAGAAAAACGTAAAAAAACGTGAAAAAAAAGTAAGAGGAAGAGAAGGGAAAAAAAGGTGGAAATGGGTTTAAAAGTGATTTCGGCGGAGTATATATATATATATATATATATATATATATATATATATATATATACGCGCACACACACACATATATATAAACGTATTCTCCGTTGAGATATTGCAGCCGCTGCTGTGTCCAGGCCCAGGAGCCTTAGCACTGTGCTGTGATGTCACTCAATACCACTGACATCACTAGGTGTAAACAACATCTCTCCTTTGCTGTGTATGTGACTATGGAGCTGTTTGGTGATGTCGTCTATTATGGCCTTCATAGAAGCAACAGGAGATTGTTGCATCCATCTAGAACCCTCAGAACTACAGTGCTATGATGTCACTCACTTCCACAGGCCTTGCAGAGTGTAAACAACAACAACCCAGCTTTGTTGTGTATGTAACCATAGGGATTTGTGATGTCACCTAGAACCTTCACAGCAGCGACAGCTTTATGAGGAGCATCAGCACTGCTCTGCCTGAGCAGAACCATCACCGCCATAGGTTGTCAAATAACCCGGATTTAACCCACACAGGTAAGTCCAATGGGGTGCAGGCATGTCCTCTATGCTTACAGCTTCCCGTGGGTGTTGGTTTGATACCGTTTGGGGACAGCCAAGGAGGCATCTGCAGGCAACAAAGGTAGGTGTGTGCTTGTGTGTGTGTTTCCTATGCAGATCCTAAGCCCAGTGTCACATGCAAGTAGGAGGAGTAAGAAGGGTTCCTGGCAAATCCGGGTTATGGATTGCATTTAAAAAGGCCCCGTGGGAGTGCAATGGGCCCCTGTCTTGCTGCTTAGCAATAATGGTATGGGTTTAGGTTCTGCTGTGTGTACTGGTGGTTGACTGCCCCCCAGCCCAGAGTGTGCATGGAAAATTGTCTGGCAGCCTCCCTGACAGCAAGCAGTGATAGTGCCCATGAAGGGGACCTTGTTGGGCCCGCCCCTTTCACGGTTATCGCTTCTCGGCCTTTTGGCTAAGATCAAGTGTAGTATCTGTTCTTATCAGTTTAATATCTGATACGTCCCCTATCTGGGGACCATATATTAAATGGATTTTTGAGAACGGGGGCCGATTTCGAAGCTTGCTTCCGTCGCCCTATGCATTGACCCGATATGGCAGTATCTTCGGGTACAGTGCACCACCCCCTTACAGGGTTAAAAAGAAAGATTCCTACTTTCATTGCTACCTGCTTGCTGGCTAGCCAGCTAGCCAGCCCTGTGGGCCTTGCTGCTGCAGCCAAAAAACAAAAGGTGGTGCTGCTGCTGCTGCTTCTGCTGCTTCTGCTTGTGTCTGGCCGCTGTTGGAGCGTCCAGGCACAGGACTTCTGCTGCTGCTGACTAAATGGCCTCCTTAATTGGATCATTTGAGTAGCCAGCACACCTGTGCAGGTAGGGCATGACATGATAGGCAGCTGCCTTGATAGCGGGTGGGTGCTGAATGTTCCTAATTGACAAAATAAGATTAATGCTTATGAAGAAATATAAAATCTCATCCCTTCCCCAATATCGCGCCACACCCCTACCCCTTAATTCCCTGGTTGAACTTGATGGACATATGTCTTTTTTCGACCGTACTAACTATGTAACTATGTAACATAACATGGGGGGGGGGTCTCCTGGCTGTTCACACAGGTGTGTCATTGCTGTACATTGACCATGCATTGCTTCTGTGGTATTGCAAAGGCAAAGACAAATGCTTCCAGCCATCCTGTTACGCCGAGCGCTCCGGGTCCCCGCTCCTCCCCGGAGCGCTCGCTTCACTCTCCCCGCGGCAGCGCTCCGGTCACGTCCTCTGACCCGGGGCGCTGCGATTCCGCTGCCAGCCGGGATGCGATTCGCGATGCGGGTAGCGCCCGCTCGCCATGCGCACCCCGGCTCCCCTACCTGACTCGCTCTCCGTCTGTTCTGTCCCGGCGCGCGCGGCCCCGCTCCCTAGGGCGCGCGCGCGCCGGGTCTCTGCGATTTAAAGGGCCACTGCGCCGCTGATTGGCGCAGTGGTTCCAATCAGTGTGTTCACCTGTGCACTCCCTTGCCGGATCTTGTTGCCTTAGTGCCAGTGAAAGCGTTCCTTGTGTGTTCCTTGCCTGTGTTTCCAGACCTTCTGCCGTTGCCCCTGACTACGATCCTTGCTGCCTGCCCCGACCTTCTGCTACGTCCGACCTTGCTTTTGCCTACTCCCTTGTACCGCGCCTATCTTCAGCAGCCAGAGAGGTGAGCCGTTGCTAGTGGATACGACCTGGTCACTACCGCCGCAGCAAGACCATCCCGCTTTGCGGCGGGCTCTGGTGAAAACCAGTAGTGGCTTAGAACCGGTCCACTAGCATGGTCCACGCCAATCCCTCTCTGGCACAGAGGATCCACTACCTGCCAGCCGGCATCGTGACAGTAGATCCGGCCATGGATCCCGCTGAAGTTCCTCTGCCAGTTGTCGCTGACCTCACCACGGTGGTCGCCCAGCAGTCACAACAGATAGCGCAACAAGGCCAACAGCTGTCTCAACTGACCGTTATGCTACAACAGTTACTACCACAGCTTCAGCAGTCATCTCCTCCACCAGCTCCTGCACCTCCTCCGCAGCGAGTGGCCGCTCCTGGGATACGCTTATCCTTGCCGGATAAATTTGATGGGGACTCTAAGTTTTGCCGTGGCTTTCTTTCCCAATGTTCCCTGCATCTGGAGATGATGTCGGACCTGTTTCCCACTGAAAGGTCTAAGGTGGCTTTCGTAGTCAGCCTTCTGTCCGGAAAAGCCCTGTCATGGGCCACACCGCTCTGGGACCGCAATGACCCCGTCACTGCCTCTGTACACTCCTTCTTCTCGGAAATCCGAAGTGTCTTTGAGGAACCTGCCCGAGCCTCTTCTGCTGAGACTGCCCTGTTGAACCTGGTCCAGGGTAATTCTTCCGTTGGCGAGTATGCCGTACAATTCCGTACTCTTGCTTCAGAATTGTCCTGGAATAATGAGGCCCTCTGCGCGACCTTCAAAAAAGGCCTATCCAGCAACATTAAAGATGTTCTGGCCGCACGAGAAATTCCTGCTAATCTACATGAACTTATTCACCTAGCCACTCGCATTGACATGCGTTTTTCCGAAAGGCGTCAGGAACTCCGCCAAGATATGGACTCTGTTCGCACGAGGCGTTTCTTCTCCTCGGCTCCTCTCTCCTCTGGTCCCCTGCAATCTGTTCCTGTGCCTCCCGCCGTGGAGGCTATGCAGGTCGACCGGTCTCGCCTGACACCTCAAGAGAGGACACGACGCCGTATGGAGAACCTCTGCCTGTACTGTGCTAGTACCGAACACTTCCTGAGAGATTGTCCTATCCGTCCTCCCCGCCTGGAAAGACGTACGCTGACTCCGCACAAAGATGAGACAGTCCTTGATGTCTACTCTGCTTCTCCACGTCTTACTGTGCCTGTGCGGATGTCTGCCTCTGCCTTCTCCTTCTCTACAGTGGCCTTCTTGGACTCTGGATCTGCAGGAAATTTTATTTTGGCCTCTCTCGTCAACAGGTTCAACATCCCGGTGACCAGTCTCGCCAGACCCCTCTACATCAATTGTGTAAATAATGAAAGATTGGACTGTACCATACGTTTCCGCACGGAGCCCCTTCTTATGAGCATCGGATCTCATCATGAGAGGATTGAACTTTTGGTCCTCCCCAATTGCACCTCGGAAATTCTCCTTGGACTTCCCTGGCTTCAACTTCATTCCCCTACCCTGGATTGGTCCACTGGGGAGATCAAGAGTTGGGGGTCCTCTTGTTCCAAGAACTGTCTAAAACCGGTTCCCAGTAACCCTTGCCGTAACTCTGTGGTTCCTCCAGTAACCGGTCTCCCTAAGGCCTATATGGACTTCGCGGATGTTTTCTGCAAAAAACAAGCTGAGACTCTACCTCCTCACAGGCCTTATGATTGCCCTATCGACCTCCTCCCGGGCACTACTCCACCCCGGGGCAGAATTTATCCTCTCTCTGCCCCAGAGACTCTTGCCATGTCCGAATACGTCCAGGAGAATCTAAAAAAGGGCTTTATCCGTAAATCCTCCTCTCCTGCCGGAGCCGGATTTTTCTTTGTGTCCAAGAAAGATGGCTCCCTACGTCCATGCATTGACTACCGCGGTCTTAATAAAATCACGGTTAAGAACCGCTACCCCTTACCCCTCATCTCTGAACTCTTTGATCGCCTCCAAGGTGCCCACATCTTCACTAAATTGGACTTAAGAGGCGCCTATAACCTCATCCGCATCAGAGAGGGGGACGAGTGGAAAACGGCATTTAACACCAGAGATGGACACTTTGAGTATCTGGTCATGCCCTTTGGACTGTGCAACGCCCCTGCCGTCTTCCAAGACTTTGTCAATGAAATTTTTCGTGATCTGTTATACTCCTGTGTTGTTGTATATCTGGACGATATCCTAATTTTTTCTGCCAATCTAGAAGAACACCGCCAGCATGTCCGTATGGTTCTTCAGAGACTTCGTGACAACCAACTCTATGCCAAAAGTGAGAAATGTCTGTTTGAATGCCAATCTCTTCCTTTTCTAGGATATTTGGTCTCTGGCCAGGGACTACAGATGGATCCAGACAAACTCTCTGCCGTCTTAGATTGGCCACGCCCCTCCGGACTCCGTGCTATCCAACGCTTTTTGGGGTTCGCCAATTATTACAGGCAATTTATTCCACATTTTTCTACCATTGTGGCTCCTATCGTGGCTTTAACCAAAAAAAATGCTGATCCCAAGTCCTGGCCCCCTCAAGCAGAAGACGCCTTTAAACGACTCAAGTCTGCCTTTTCTTCGGCTCCCGTCCTCTCCAGACCTGACCCTTCCAAACCCTTCCTATTGGAGGTTGATGCCTCCTCAGTGGGAGCTGGAGCTGTTCTTCTACAAAAAAATTCTTCCGGGCATGCTGTCACTTGTGGTTTTTTCTCTAGGACCTTCTCTCCAGCGGAGAGGAACTACTCCATCGGGGATCGAGAGCTTCTAGCCATTAAATTAGCACTTGAGGAATGGAGGCATCTGCTGGAGGGATCAAGTTCTCCTGTTATTATCTACACCGACCACAAGAACCTCTCCTACCTCCAGTCTGCCCAACGGCTGAATCCTCGCCAGGCCCGGTGGTCTCTGTTCTTTGCCCGATTTAATTTTGAGATTCACTTTCGTCCTGCCGATAAGAACATTAGGGCCGATGCTCTCTCTCGTTCCTCGGATGCCTCAGAAGTTGAACTCTCTCCGCAACACATCATTCCACCTGACTGCCTGATCTCCACTTCTCCTGCCTCCATCAGGCAGACTCCTCCAGGAAAGACCTTTGTTTCTCCTCGCCAACGCCTCGGAATCCTCAAATGGGGTCACTCCTCCCATCTCGCAGGTCATGCGGGTATCAAGAAATCTGTGCAACTCATCTCCCGCTTCTATTGGTGGCCGACTCTGGAGACGGATGTTGTGGACTTTGTGCGAGCCTGCACTATCTGTGCCCGGGATAAGACTCCTCGCCAGAAGCCCGCTGGTTTTCTTCATCCTCTGCCTGTCCCCGAACAGCCTTGGTCTCTGATTGGTATGGATTTTATTACTGATTTACCCCCTTCTCGTGACCTTTCCATCATATGGAGAGAGACCCAAAATTCTCTCTTACAGGCTTCATCACGCATGAAGAAGTTCGCGGATAAGAAAAGAAGAGCTCCCCCCGTTTTTTCCCCTGGAGACAAGGTATGGCTCTCCGCTAAATATGTCCGCTTCCGTGTCCCTAGCTACAAGTTGGGACCACGCTATCTTGGTCCTTTCAAAATTTTGTGTCAAATTAATCCTGTCTCTTATAAACTTCTTCTTCCTCCCTCTCTTCGTATCCCTAATGCCTTTCACGTCTCTCTTCTCAAACCACTCATCCTCAACCGTTTTTCTCCCAAATCTGTTCCTCCCACTCCTGTTTCCGGCTCCTCGGACATCTTCTCGGTCAAAGAAATTTTAGCTGCCAAAAAGGTCAGAGGGAAAATTTTTTTTTTAGTGGACTGGGAGGGTTGTGGTCCTGAAGAGAGATCCTGGGAACCTGAGGACAACATCCTAGACAAAAGTCTGCTCCTCAGGTTCTCAGGCTCTAAGAAGAGGGGGAGACCCAAGGGGGGGGGTACTGTTACGCCGAGCGCTCCGGGTCCCCGCTCCTCCCCGGAGCGCTCGCTTCACTCTCCCCGCGGCAGCGCTCCGGTCACGTCCTCTGACCCGGGGCGCTGCGATTCCGCTGCCAGCCGGGATGCGATTCGCGATGCGGGTAGCGCCCGCTCGCGATGCGCACCCCGGCTCCCCTACCTGACTAGCTCTCCGTCTGTTCTGTCCCGGCGCGCGCGGCCCCGCTCCCTAGGGTGCGCGCGCGCCGGGTCTCTGCGATTTAAAGGGCCACTGCGCCGCTGATTGGCGCAGTGGTTCCAATCAGTGTGTTCACCTGTGCACTCCCTTGCCGGATCTTGTTGCCTTAGTGCCAGTGAAAGCGTTCCTTGTGTGTTCCTTGCCTGTGTTTCCAGACCTTCTGCCGTTGCCCCTGACTACGATCCTTGCTGCCTGCCCCGACCTTCTGCTACGTCCGACCTTGCTTTTGCCTACTCCCTTGTACCGCGCCTATCTTCAGCAGCCAGAGAGGTGAGCCGTTGCTAGTGGATACGACCTGGTCACTACCGCCGCAGCAAGACCATCTCGCTTTGCGGCGGGCTCTGGTGAAAACCAGTAGTGGCTTAGAACCGGTCCACTAGCACGGTCCACGCCAATCCCTCTCTGGCACAGAGGATCCACTACCTGCCAGCCGGCATCGTGACACATCCATTGCACTAATGGATTGGTCATCAGCTGGCTGTCTATGTCCCGCATCAATATAGACCAAAGTACAGAGGGTTAGGCTATGCTATTGTGCACCTACCTGATGCATCAGAAGGTGCGAGGCCCTTGCTAAATTCTGTGCACAGACTTTGAGATCTATACTTTAGACTGTATCTAAACCTGCTCCAACATGGACTGACATTCTGGCCTACTTTCAGCCGATGCGACTTGTCTGTCGCTGAACAGTCGCTTTTTATGTATTCAGCACCTATGTATAATGTTGTAAAAATGCTCTAGAAGCTAAAGTCGCAGAAATGTCACACATATTTGGCCTGCAACTTTCTGTGCGACAAATTCAGACAGGAAAAATCAGTATAAATCCTTAGAAAATTATCCCCCAGTGTCTCCATCTGCTGGCGGTATTGAATAAGCATTGCTGCACTGATGGGGTATGCATTAGACGAAAAAAAAGAAGAAAAAGAAGAATAATACGCCCAGAAAAGAGGCGAAAAGGAGAAAAACGTAAAAAAACGTGAAAAAAAAGTAAGAGGAAGAGAAGGGAAAAAAAGGTGGAAATGGGTTTAAAAGTGATTTCGGCGGAGAAATATATATATATATATATATATATATATATATATATATATATATATATATACGCGCACACACACACATATATATAAACGTATTCTCCGTTGAGATATTGCAGCCGCTGCTGTGTCCAGGCCCAGGAGCCTTAGCACTGTGCTGTGATGTCACTCAATACCACTGACATCACTAGGTGTAAACAACATCTCTCCTTTGCTGTGTATGTGACTATGGAGCTGTTTGGTGATGTCGTCTATTATGGCCTTCATAGAAGCAACAGGAGATTGTTGCATCCATCTAGAACCCTCAGAACTACAGTGCTATGATGTCACTCACTTCCACAGGCCTTGCAGAGTGTAAACAACAACAACCCAGCTTTGTTGTGTATGTAACCATAGGGATTTGTGATGTCACCTAGAACCTTCACAGCAGCGACAGCTTTATGAGGAGCATCAGCACTGCTCTGCCTGAGCAGAACCATCACCGCCATAGGTTGTCAAATAACCCGGATTTAACCCACACAGGTAAGTCCAATGGGGTGCAGGCATGTCCTCTATGCTTACAGCTTCCCGTGGGTGTTGGTTTGATACCGTTTGGGGACAGCCAAGGAGGCATCTGCAGGCAACAAAGGTAGGTGTGTGCTTGTGTGTGTGTTTCCTATGCAGATCCTAAGCCCAGTGTCACATGCAAGTAGGAGGAGTAAGAAGGGTTCCTGGCAAATCCGGGTTATGGATTGCATTTAAAAAGGCCCCGTGGGAGTGCAATGGGCCCCTGTCTTGCTGCTTAGCAATAATGGTATGGGTTTAGGTTCTGCTGTGTGTACTGGTGGTTGACTGCCCCCCAGCCCAGAGTGTGCATGGAAAATTGTCTGGCAGCCTCCCTGACAGCAAGCAGTGATAGTGCCCATGAAGGGGACCTTGTTGGGCCCGCCCCTTTCACGGTTATCGCTTCTCGGCCTTTTGGCTAAGATCAAGTGTAGTATCTGTTCTTATCAGTTTAATATCTGATACGTCCCCTATCTGGGGACCATATATTAAATGGATTTTTGAGAACGGGGGCCGATTTCGAAGCTTGCTTCCATCGCCCTATGCATTGACCCGATATGGCAGTATCTTCGGGTACAGTGCACCACCCCCTTACAGGGTTAAAAAGAAAGATTCCTACTTTCATTGCTACCTGCTTGCTGGCTAGCCAGCTAGCCAGCCCTGTGGGCCTTGCTGCTGCAGCCAAAAAACAAAAGGTGGTGCTGCTGCTGCTGCTTCTGCTGCTTCTGCTTGTGTCTGGCCGCTGTTGGAGCGTCCAGGCACAGGACTTCTGCTGCTGCTGACTAAATGGCCTCCTTAATTGGATCATTTGAGTAGCCAGCACACCTGTGCAGGTAGGGCATGACATGATAGGCAGCTGCCTTGATAGCGGGTGGGTGCTGAATGTTCCTAATTGACAAAATAAGATTAATGCTTATGAAGAAATATAAAATCTCATCCCTTCCCCAATATCGCGCCACACCCCTACCCCTTAATTCCCTGGTTGAACTTGATGGACATATGTCTTTTTTCGACCGTACTAACTATGTAACTATGTAACATAACATGGGGGGGGGGGAGGGGGGGGGGTCTCCTGGCTGTTCACACAGGTGTGTCATTGCTGTACATTGACCATGCATTGCTTCTGTGGTATTGCAAAGGCAAAGACAAATGCTTCCAGCCATCCATTGCACTAATGGATTGGTCATCAGCTGGCTGTCTATGTCCCGCATCAATATAGACCAAAGTACAGAGGGTTAGGCTATGCTATTGTGCACCTACCTGATGCATCAGAAGGTGCGAGGCCCTTGCTAAATTCTGTGCACAGACTTTGAGATCTATACTTTAGACTGTATCTAAACCTGCTCCAACATGGACTGACATTCTGGCCTACTTTCAGCCGATGCGACTTGTCTGTCGCTGAACAGTCGCTTTTTATGTATTCAGCACCTATGTATAATGTTGTAAAAATGCTCTAGAAGCTAATGTCGCAGAAATGTCACACATATTTGGCCTGCAACTTTCTGTGCGACAAATTCAGACAGGAAAAATCAGTATAAATCCTTAGAAAATTATCCCCCAGTGTCTCCATCTGCTGGCGGTATTGAATAAGCATTGCTGCACTGATGGGGTATGCATTAGACGAAAAAAAAGAAGAAAAAGAAGAATAATACGCCCAGAAAAGAGGCGAAAAGGAGAAAAACGTAAAAAAACGTGAAAAAAAAGTAAGAGGAAGAGAAGGGAAAAAAAGGTGGAAATGGGTTTAAAAGTGATTTCGGCGGAGAAATATATATATATATATATATATATATATATATATATATATACGCGCACACACACACATATATATAAACGTATTCTCCGTTGAGATATTGCAGCCGCTGCTGTGTCCAGGCCCAGGAGCCTTAGCACTGTGCTGTGATGTCACTCAATACCACTGACATCACTAGGTGTAAACAACATCTCTCCTTTGCTGTGTATGTGACTATGGAGCTGTTTGGTGATGTCGTCTATTATGGCCTTCATAGAAGCAACAGGAGATTGTTGCATCCATCTAGAACCCTCAGAACTACAGTGCTATGATGTCACTCACTTCCACAGGCCTTGCAGAGTGTAAACAACAACAACCCAGCTTTGTTGTGTATGTAACCATAGGGATTTGTGATGTCACCTAGAACCTTCACAGCAGCGACAGCTTTATGAGGAGCATCAGCACTGCTCTGCCTGAGCAGAACCATCACCGCCATAGGTTGTCAAATAACCCGGATTTAACCCACACAGGTAAGTCCAATGGGGTGCAGGCATGTCCTCTATGCTTACAGCTTCCCGTGGGTGTTGGTTTGATACCGTTTGGGGACAGCCAAGGAGGCATCTGCAGGCAACAAAGGTAGGTGTGTGCTTGTGTGTGTGTTTCCTATGCAGATCCTAAGCCCAGTGTCACATGCAAGTAGGAGGAGTAAGAAGGGTTCCTGGCAAATCCGGGTTATGGATTGCATTTAAAAAGGCCCCGTGGGAGTGCAATGGGCCCCTGTCTTGCTGCTTAGCAATAATGGTATGGGTTTAGGTTCTGCTGTGTGTACTGGTGGTTGACTGCCCCCCAGCCCAGAGTGTGCATGGAAAATTGTCTGGCAGCCTCCCTGACAGCAAGCAGTGATAGTGCCCATGAAGGGGACCTTGTTGGGCCCGCCCCTTTCACGGTTATCGCTTCTCGGCCTTTTGGCTAAGATCAAGTGTAGTATCTGTTCTTATCAGTTTAATATCTGATACGTCCCCTATCTGGGGACCATATATTAAATGGATTTTTGAGAACGGGGGCCGATTTCGAAGCTTGCTTCCGTCGCCCTATGCATTGACCCGATATGGCAGTATCTTCGGGTACAGTGCACCACCCCCTTACAGGGTTAAAAAGAAAGATTCCTACTTTCATTGCTACCTGCTTGCTGGCTAGCCAGCTAGCCAGCCCTGTGGGCCTTGCTGCTGCAGCCAAAAAACAAAAGGTGGTGCTGCTGCTGCTGCTTCTGCTGCTTCTGCTTGTGTCTGGCCGCTGTTGGAGCGTCCAGGCACAGGACTTCTGCTGCTGCTGACTAAATGGCCTCCTTAATTGGATCATTTGAGTAGCCAGCACACCTGTGCAGGTAGGGCATGACATGATAGGCAGCTGCCTTGATAGCGGGTGGGTGCTGAATGTTCCTAATTGACAAAATAAGATTAATGCTTATGAAGAAATATAAAATCTCATCCCTTCCCCAATATCGCGCCACACCCCTACCCCTTAATTCCCTGGTTGAACTTGATGGACATATGTCTTTTTTCGACCGTACTAACTATGTAACTATGTAACATAACATGGGGGGGGGGGGGGGTCTCCTGGCTGTTCACACAGGTGTGTCATTGCTGTACATTGACCATGCATTGCTTCTGTGGTATTGCAAAGGCAAAGACAAATGCTTCCAGCCATCCATTGCACTAATGGATTGGTCATCAGCTGGCTGTCTATGTCCCGCATCAATATAGACCAAAGTACAGAGGGTTAGGCTATGCTATTGTGCACCTACCTGATGCATCAGAAGGTGCGAGGCCCTTGCTAAATTCTGTGCACAGACTTTGAGATCTATACTTTAGACTGTATCTAAACCTGCTCCAACATGGACTGACATTCTGGCCTACTTTCAGCCGATGCGACTTGTCTGTCGCTGAACAGTCGCTTTTTATGTATTCAGCACCTATGTATAATGTTGTAAAAATGCTCTAGAAGCTAAAGTCGCAGAAATGTCACACATATTTGGCCTGCAACTTTCTGTGCGACAAATTCAGACAGGAAAAATCAGTATAAATCCTTAGAAAATTATCCCCCAGTGTCTCCATCTGCTGGCGGTATTGAATAAGCATTGCTGCACTGATGGGGTATGCATTAGACGAAAAAAAAGAAGAAAAAGAAGAATAATACGCCCAGAAAAGAGGCGAAAAGGAGAAAAACGTAAAAAAACGTGAAAAAAAAGTAAGAGGAAGAGAAGGGAAAAAAAGGTGGAAATGGGTTTAAAAGTGATTTCGGCGGAGAAATATATATATATATATATATATATATATATATATATATATATATATACGCGCACACACACACATATATATAAACGTATTCTCCGTTGAGATATTGCAGCCGCTGCTGTGTCCAGGCCCAGGAGCCTTAGCACTGTGCTGTGATGTCACTCAATACCACTGACATCACTAGGTGTAAACAACATCTCTCCTTTGCTGTGTATGTGACTATGGAGCTGTTTGGTGATGTCGTCTATTATGGCCTTCATAGAAGCAACAGGAGATTGTTGCATCCATCTAGAACCCTCAGAACTACAGTGCTATGATGTCACTCACTTCCACAGGCCTTGCAGAGTGTAAACAACAACAACCCAGCTTTGTTGTGTATGTAACCATAGGGATTTGTGATGTCACCTAGAACCTTCACAGCAGCGACAGCTTTATGAGGAGCATCAGCACTGCTCTGCCTGAGCAGAACCATCACCGCCATAGGTTGTCAAATAACCCGGATTTAACCCACACAGGTAAGTCCAATGGGGTGCAGGCATGTCCTCTATGCTTACAGCTTCCCGTGGGTGTTGGTTTGATACCGTTTGGGGACAGCCAAGGAGGCATCTGAAGGCAACAAAGGTAGGTGTGTGCTTGTGTGTGTGTTTCCTATGCAGATCCTAAGCCCAGTGTCACATGCAAGTAGGAGGAGTAAGAAGGGTTCCTGGCAAATCCGGGTTATGGATTGCATTTAAAAAGGCCCCGTGGGAGTGCAATGGGCCCCTGTCTTGCTGCTTAGCAATAATGGTATGGGTTTAGGTTCTGCTGTGTGTACTGGTGGTTGACTGCCCCCCAGCCCAGAGTGTGCATGGAAAATTGTCTGGCAGCCTCCCTGACAGCAAGCAGTGATAGTGCCCATGAAGGGGACCTTGTTGGGCCCGCCCCTTTCACGGTTATCGCTTCTCGGCCTTTTGGCTAAGATCAAGTGTAGTTCTGCTCGCTTGGTCTGGCCAGAGGGTGTCTGGGGTACCCGGCTCCTTTGCCTGGGGGGATCGTCCTTCTTAACGGAGGGACTTCACCCCCCTGCTGCTATCAGGGAGCCGGCTTAGTCCCCAGACAACGGGAGGCGATCCCCACCTACCTACTTCGGTGGGGGAGGTGTCTGGACATCATGGACATGGAGGAAGATTGCGGTTTTTCTTCGGAAGGCGTGCCGCCTTTTGCGAGACTTCGGAATGGAGTTCGTATTTCCCTGCTCGATGTCCGGAAGAAGGAAAGAGGCCTTGTCTTTGTCGTGGAAGAAGTGCTGTTTAAGTTGCTGGAAGTCAAGAGGGAGCAAATCCTATCCATGCTTGAGTTTCCCAGAAGTGGATACTACGACGTGGTGCTGGCTTCTGAAAAGGACTATGAGTCATTTTGGAACATATTGCAGCAAAAGAAGGTATGTCCGGTTTTGGAAGGGGTGGAGATAGTTCCACATTTCCCACGTAGAGAACGATTGGTGACTATAAGGATGTATAGCCCATATACTTCGGAGGAGGATATCGTTACCTTTTTGTCTCGATTCTGTGACAGTGTTCTGCCTAAAGGCAAGGTATTTAATCAATATGGACTATGGACCACCAAGTGGAGGTTCCATGTGAAATTTAAAATGGCAGATGGCAAGTTAGTGATCCCCCCAGGACGGTTTAAAATTGGTTCTGTGAACGGGGATCTGTATTTTTCTGGCATGCAAGATTTTTGCCGCAAATGTAAACAGTACGGTCACAGAAAGGAGGATTGCACGTTTTTGTGGTGTTTCAAGTGTCAAGAGGAGGGTCACGACGTGGAAAATTGTCAAAAGAAAAGGAAATGCCATCTGTGTGGTGAGGAGGGCCATCTGCTTGGCTCGTGTCCTAAGAAAAAGTCTGAGAAAAATTCAGAGAAAAAGGAAGCTGTAAAAAGAAGCAGAGAGGAACCAGCTGAAGTGAAAGAACCAGAAGTGGAGCAGGTTCCAACTAGAAGACCTACAGAGCAGAAGAAGAAGAGAGAGGAGGAAGTGTATGTGCCAGTGCAGTATTTTGGTGTGCTTGGTGGTTTGTTGGAAAATTTGTCGGAAGCAGAAAGAAAAACGTTTGACAAAGATATGATGGATCTAAAGATAGGCTTAAAGAACCGGGAGGAAGAAGCTCGGGATAAAGTCTATTTTTCTTTCAAGGCAGACATGAACCGTTTTGTTGAAACGTATAAAATTCCAGGCTGGTTAGCGTCTCAAGTTAAGAAAGATATAGCAAATGGCAATATCAGTCGAGGACTGATAGACTTTCTAATGGTGTTTGCATGGAGGAAGGGGATGACCTTCTAATTTGGTTTTGCTTAATTAGAAAGTAATGTTTGGTTTTGCTATTTTATGTTGTTTCTTATTTTGTTTTTAAATGTTCTATTTTGTTTCATTAGTGTTTAAGAAAAGAAATAAAAACATGTTACCTGATGATGAACACAAAATTGAGTTCCAAATAAGATCTTGGAACTCTGAGTGAGTTCTGAGGGCTAACTTAAAAAATCTGTTCTTATCAGTTTAATATCTGATACGTCCCCTATCTGGGGACCATATATTAAATGGATTTTTGAGAACGGGGGCCGATTTCGAAGCTTGCTTCCGTCGCCCTATGCATTGACCCGATATGGCAGTATCTTCGGGTACAGTGCACCACCCCCTTACAGGGTTAAAAAGAAAGATTCCTACTTTCATTGCTACCTGCTTGCTGGCTAGCCAGCTAGCCAGCCCTGTGGGCCTTGCTGCTGCAGCCAAAAAACAAAAGGTGGTGCTGCTGCTGCTGCTTCTGCTGCTTCTGCTTGTGTCTGGCCGCTGTTGGAGCGTCCAGGCACAGGACTTCTGCTGCTGCTGACTAAATGGCCTCCTTAATTGGATCATTTGAGTAGCCAGCACACCTGTGCAGGTAGGGCATGACATGATAGGCAGCTGCCTTGATAGCGGGTGGGTGCTGAATGTTCCTAATTGACAAAATAAGATTAATGCTTATGAAGAAATATAAAATCTCATCCCTTCCCCAATATCGCGCCACACCCCTACCCCTTAATTCCCTGGTTGAACTTGATGGACATATGTCTTTTTTCGACCGTACTAACTATGTAACTATGTAACATAACATGGGGGGGGGGGGGGGTCTCCTGGCTGTTCACACAGGTGTGTCATTGCTGTACATTGACCATGCATTGCTTCTGTGGTATTGCAAAGGCAAAGACAAATGCTTCCAGCCATCCATTGCACTAATGGATTGGTCATCAGCTGGCTGTCTATGTCCCGCATCAATATAGACCAAAGTACAGAGGGTTAGGCTATGCTATTGTGCACCTACCTGATGCATCAGAAGGTGCGAGGCCCTTGCTAAATTCTGTGCACAGACTTTGAGATCTATACTTTAGACTGTATCTAAACCTGCTCCAACATGGACTGACATTCTGGCCTACTTTCAGCCGATGCGACTTGTCTGTCGCTGAACAGTCGCTTTTTATGTATTCAGCACCTATGTATAATGTTGTAAAAATGCTCTAGAAGCTAAAGTCGCAGAAATGTCACACATATTTGGCCTGCAACTTTCTGTGCGACAAATTCAGACAGGAAAAATCAGTATAAATCCTTAGAAAATTATCCCCCAGTGTCTCCATCTGCTGGCGGTATTGAATAAGCATTGCTGCACTGATGGGGTATGCATTAGACGAAAAAAAAGAAGAAAAAGAAGAATAATACGCCCAGAAAAGAGGCGAAAAGGAGAAAAACGTAAAAAAACGTGAAAAAAAAGTAAGAGGAAGAGAAGGGAAAAAAAGGTGGAAATGGGTTTAAAAGTGATTTCGGCGGAGAAATATATATATATATATATATATATATATATATATATATATACGCGCACACACACACATATATATAAACGTATTCTCCGTTGAGATATTGCAGCCGCTGCTGTGTCCAGGCCCAGGAGCCTTAGCACTGTGCTGTGATGTCACTCAATACCACTGACATCACTAGGTGTAAACAACATCTCTCCTTTGCTGTGTATGTGACTATGGAGCTGTTTGGTGATGTCGTCTATTATGGCCTTCATAGAAGCAACAGGAGATTGTTGCATCCATCTAGAACCCTCAGAACTACAGTGCTATGATGTCACTCACTTCCACAGGCCTTGCAGAGTGTAAACAACAACAACCCAGCTTTGTTGTGTATGTAACCATAGGGATTTGTGATGTCACCTAGAACCTTCACAGCAGCGACAGCTTTATGAGGAGCATCAGCACTGCTCTGCCTGAGCAGAACCATCACCGCCATAGGTTGTCAAATAACCCGGATTTAACCCACACAGGTAAGTCCAATGGGGTGCAGGCATGTCCTCTATGCTTACAGCTTCCCGTGGGTGTTGGTTTGATACCGTTTGGGGACAGCCAAGGAGGCATCTGCAGGCAACAAAGGTAGGTGTGTGCTTGTGTGTGTGTTTCCTATGCAGATCCTAAGCCCAGTGTCACATGCAAGTAGGAGGAGTAAGAAGGGTTCCTGGCAAATCCGGGTTATGGATTGCATTTAAAAAGGCCCCGTGGGAGTGCAATGGGCCCCTGTCTTGCTGCTTAGCAATAATGGTATGGGTTTAGGTTCTGCTGTGTGTACTGGTGGTTGACTGCCCCCCAGCCCAGAGTGTGCATGGAAAATTGTCTGGCAGCCTCCCTGACAGCAAGCAGTGATAGTGCCCATGAAGGGGACCTTGTTGGGCCCGCCCCTTTCACGGTTATCGCTTCTCGGCCTTTTGGCTAAGATCAAGTGTAGTATCTGTTCTTATCAGTTTAATATCTGATACGTCCCCTATCTGGGGACCATATATTAAATGGATTTTTGAGAACGGGGGCCGATTTCGAAGCTTGCTTCCGTCGCCCTATGCATTGACCCGATATGGCAGTATCTTCGGGTACAGTGCACCACCCCCTTACAGGGTTAAAAAGAAAGATTCCTACTTTCATTGCTACCTGCTTGCTGGCTAGCCAGCTAGCCAGCCCTGTGGGCCTTGCTGCTGCAGCCAAAAAACAAAAGGTGGTGCTGCTGCTGCTGCTTCTGCTGCTTCTGCTTGTGTCTGGCCGCTGTTGGAGCGTCCAGGCACAGGACTTCTGCTGCTGCTGACTAAATGGCTTCCTTAATTGGATCATTTGAGTAGCCAGCACACCTGTGCAGGTAGGGCATGACATGATAGGCAGCTGCCTTGATAGCGGGTGGGTGCTGAATGTTCCTAATTGACAAAATAAGATTAATGCTTATGAAGAAATATAAAATCTCATCCCTTCCCCAATATCGCGCCACACCCCTACCCCTTAATTCCCTGGTTGAACTTGATGGACATATGTCTTTTTTCGACCGTACTAACTATGTAACTATGTAACATAACATGGGGGGGGGGGGGGGGGTCTCCTGGCTGTTCACACAGGTGTGTCATTGCTGTACATTGACCATGCATTGCTTCTGTGGTATTGCAAAGGCAAAGACAAATGCTTCCAGCCATCCATTGCACTAATGGATTGGTCATCAGCTGGCTGTCTATGTCCCGCATCAATATAGACCAAAGTACAGAGGGTTAGGCTATGCTATTGTGCACCTACCTGATGCATCAGAAGGTGCGAGGCCCTTGCTAAATTCTGTGCACAGACTTTGAGATCTATACTTTAGACTGTATCTAAACCTGCTCCAACATGGACTGACATTCTGGCCTACTTTCAGCCGATGCGACTTGTCTGTCGCTGAACAGTCGCTTTTTATGTATTCAGCACCTATGTATAATGTTGTAAAAATGCTCTAGAAGCTAAAGTCGCAGAAATGTCACACATATTTGGCCTGCAACTTTCTGTGCGACAAATTCAGACAGGAAAAATCAGTATAAATCCTTAGAAAATTATCCCCCAGTGTCTCCATCTGCTGGCGGTATTGAATAAGCATTGCTGCACTGATGGGGTATGCATTAGACGAAAAAAAAGAAGAAAAAGAAGAATAATACGCCCAGAAAAGAGGCGAAAAGGAGAAAAACGTAAAAAAACGTGAAAAAAAAGTAAGAGGAAGAGAAGGGAAAAAAAGGTGGAAATGGGTTTAAAAGTGATTTCGGCGGAGAAATATATATATATATATATATATATATATATATACGCGCACACACACACATATATATAAACGTATTCTCCGTTGAGATATTGCAGCCGCTGCTGTGTCCAGGCCCAGGAGCCTTAGCACTGTGCTGTGATGTCACTCAATACCACTGACATCACTAGGTGTAAACAACATCTCTCCTTTGCTGTGTATGTGACTATGGAGCTGTTTGGTGATGTCGTCTATTACGGCCTTCATAGAAGCAACAGGAGATTGTTGCATCCATCTAGAACCCTCAGAACTACAGTGCTATGATGTCACTCACTTCCACAGGCCTTGCAGAGTGTAAACAACAACAACCCAGCTTTGTTGTGTATGTAACCATAGGGATTTGTGATGTCACCTAGAACCTTCACAGCAGCGACAGCTTTATGAGGAGCATCAGCACTGCTCTGCCTGAGCAGAACCATCACCGCCATAGGTTGTCAAATAACCCGGATTTAACCCACACAGGTAAGTCCAATGGGGTGCAGGCATGTCCTCTATGCTTACAGCTTCCCGTGGGTGTTGGTTTGATACCGTTTGGGGACAGCCAAGGAGGCATCTGCAGGCAACAAAGGTAGGTGTGTGCTTGTGTGTGTGTTTCCTATGCAGATCCTAAGCCCAGTGTCACATGCAAGTAGGAGGAGTAAGAAGGGTTCCTGGCAAATCCGGGTTATGGATTGCATTTAAAAAGGCCCCGTGGGAGTGCAATGGGCCCCTGTCTTGCTGCTTAGCAATAATGGTATGGGTTTAGGTTCTGCTGTGTGTACTGGTGGTTGACTGCCCCCCAGCCCAGAGTGTGCATGGAAAATTGTCTGGCAGCCTCCCTGACAGCAAGCAGTGATAGTGCCCATGAAGGGGACCTTGTTGGGCCCGCCCCTTTCACGGTTATCGCTTCTCGGCCTTTTGGCTAAGATCAAGTGTAGTATCTGTTCTTATCAGTTTAATATCTGATACGTCCCCTATCTGGGGACCATATATTAAATGGATTTTTGAGAACGGGGGCCGATTTCGAAGCTTGCTTCCGTCGCCCTATGCATTGACCCGATATGGCAGTATCTTCGGGTACAGTGCACCACCCCCTTACAGGGTTAAAAAGAAAGATTCCTACTTTCATTGCTACCTGCTTGCTGGCTAGCCAGCTAGCCAGCCCTGTGGGCCTTGCTGCTGCTGCAGCCAAAAAACAAAAGGTGGTGCTGCTGCTGCTTCTGCTGCTTCTGCTTCTGCTTGTGTCTGGCCCCTGTTGGAGCGTCCAGGCACAGGACTTCTGCTGCTGCTGACTAAATGGCCTCCTTAATTGGATCATTTGAGTAGCCAGCACACCTGTGCAGGTAGGGCATGACATGATAGGCAGCTGCCTTGATAGCGGGTGGGTGCTGAATGTTCCTAATTGACAAAATAAGATTAATGCTTATGAAGAAATATAAAATCTCATCCCTTCCCCAATATCGCGCCACACCCCTACCCCTTAATTCCCTGGTTGAACTTGATGGACATATGTCTTTTTTCGACCGTACTAACTATGTAACTATGTAACATAACATGGGGGGGGGGGGGGGGTCTCCTGGCTGTTCACACAGGTGTGTCATTGCTGTACATTGACCATGCATTGCTTCTGTGGTATTGCAAAGGCAAAGACAAATGCTTCCAGCCATCCATTGCACTAATGGATTGGTCATCAGCTGGCTGTCTATGTCCCGCATCAATATAGACCAAAGTACAGAGGGTTAGGCTATGCTATTGTGCACCTACCTGATGCATCAGAAGGTGCGAGGCCCTTGCTAAATTCTGTGCACAGACTTTGAGATCTATGCTTTAGACTGTATCTAAACCTGCTCCAACATGGACTGACATTCTGGCCTACTTTCAGCCGATGCGACTTGTCTGTCGCTGAACAGTCGCTTTTTATGTATTCAGCACCTATGTATAATGTTGTAAAAATGCTCTAGAAGCTAAAGTCGCAGAAATGTCACACATATTTGGCCTGCAACTTTCTGTGCGACAAATTCAGACAGGAAAAATCAGTATAAATCCTTAGAAAATTATCCCCCAGTGTCTCCATCTGCTGGCGGTATTGAATAAGCATTGCTGCACTGATGGGGTATGCATTAGACGAAAAAAAAGAAGAAAAAGAAGAATAATACGCCCAGAAAAGAGGCGAAAAGGAGAAAAACGTAAAAAAACATGAAAAAAAAGTAAGAGGAAGAGAAGGGAAAAAAAGGTGGAAATGGGTTTAAAAGTGATTTCGGCGGAGAAATATATATATATATATATATATATATATATATATATATATATATATATATACGCGCACACACACACATAGATATAAACGTATTCTCCGTTGAGATATTGCAGCCGCAGCTGTGTCCAGGCCCAGGAGCCTTAGCACTGTGCTGTGATGTCACTCAATACCACTGACATCACTAGGTGTAAACAACATCTCTCCTTTGCTGTGTATGTGACTATGGAGCTGTTTGGTGATGTCGTCTATTATGGCCTTCATAGAAGCAACAGGAGATTGTTGCATCCATCTAGAACCCTCAGAACTACAGTGCTATGATGTCACTCACTTCCACAGGCCTTGCAGAGTGTAAACAACAACAACCCAGCTTTGTTGTGTATGTAACCATAGGGATTTGTGATGTCACCTAGAACCTTCACAGCAGCGACAGCTTTATGAGGAGCATCAGCACTGCTCTGCCTGAGCAGAACCATCACCGCCATAGGTTGTCAAATAACCCGGATTTAACCCACACAGGTAAGTCCAATGGGGTGCAGGCATGTCCTCTATGCTTACAGCTTCCCGTGGGTGTTGGTTTGATACCGTTTGGGGACAGCCAAGGAGGCATCTGCAGGCAACAAAGGTAGGTGTGTGCTTGTGTGTGTGTTTCCTATGCAGATCCTAAGCCCAGTGTCACATGCAAGTAGGAGGAGTAAGAAGGGTTCCTGGCAAATCCGGGTTATGGATTGCATTTAAAAAGGCCCCGTGGGAGTGCAATGGGCCCCTGTCTTGCTGCTTAGCAATAATGGTATGGGTTTAGGTTCTGCTGTGTGTACTGGTGGTTGACTGCCCCCCAGCCCAGAGTGTGCATGGAAAATTGTCTGGCAGCCTCCCTGACAGCAAGCAGTGATAGTGCCCATGAAGGGGACCTTGTTGGGCCCGCCCCTTTCACGGTTATCGCTTCTCGGCCTTTTGGCTAAGATCAAGTGTAGTATCTGTTCTTATCAGTTTTCATGCTGGTGGGGATGGGTGCTGCATGGAGGATGCAGGTGTACCAGGGCTTTCCGGGGCTGGTTCTGAGGAATCAGCTCGACGGCTGCCCTGATGTGACCTGTTCCCTCCGGGTCTCGCCATGAGGCTGAGAGGGTCTAGAGCCGAGGTACTTTTGTGCCTCGGGGAGTGGTGACCCCGAGGTGCCGAAACTCACTGGGAGAATAGGCTCACTGGGTTGAAGCACGGGCACCATAATCTCTTCACCTTGTGGCACTCACCTCTTGATTCCCGGCCTTCTGGCTAGGATCAGAGAAATTTTTATAGATCCGGCCGGATGTCCGGGCAGTATATCTGCACACATTCACTTATTTATTTATTTTTTGTCTCACTGTGTCACTTTTTGCGTGTTGTGTGTTCACAGGATTTGTCAGGATGCGGTAGCCCTTCTGGGTGTCCCTCCTGGCGGTCTAGGGGAGGTGTGTGTGGCCATTAGGTTCCGCACCTCCCTGCAAACACCCCGGGTACTCCTGCTTCGCAGGGTACCTACCGTAATCGGCTCTGCGGGCAGATACCTTGGCTAACGCCAAGGGGGATGCCGGGAGCATTTGTGGTCTCCTAGTAGCTTCGGCGAAAAGGGACATCGAACCTGGAACCTCGCAGGTACCTTTTGGTCCGGAGGCGAAGGGTAAGGTTTGTTGGGGGGCCTCTCTCCTATCGGAGAAGGGCTTGCGATAGACCGCATCCTTTGTGCACGTTTTTTTAGTGTAACACGTTTGCACTTTTTCTTGCACTTTGGGTGAATCGAAAGCACGTTCCTCGGCTTTAGATCAAAAAAAAAAAAAAAAAAAAAATCTGTTCTTATCAGTTTAATATCTGATACGTCCCCTATCTGGGGACCATATATTAAATGGATTTTTGAGAACGGGGGCCGATTTCGAAGCTTGCTTCCGTCGCCCTATGCATTGACCCGATATGGCAGTATCTTCGGGTACAGTGCACCACCCCCTTACAGGGTTAAAAAGAAAGATTCCTACTTTCATTGCTACCTGCTTGCTGGCTAGCCAGCTAGCCAGCCCTGTGGGCCTTGCTGCTGCTGCAGCCAAAAAACAAAAGGTGGTGCTGCTGCTGCTGCTTCTGCTGCTTCTGCTTGTGTCTGGCCGCTGTTGGAGCGTCCAGGCACAGGACTTCTGCTGCTGCTGACTAAATGGCCTCCTTAATTGGATCATTTGAGTAGCCAGCACACCTGTGCAGGTAGGGCATGACATGATAGGCAGCTGCCTTGATAGCGGGTGGGTGCTGAATGTTCCTAATTGACAAAATAAGATTAATGCTTATGAAGAAATATAAAATCTCATCCCTTCCCCAATATCGCGCCACACCCCTACCCCTTAATTCCCTGGTTGAACTTGATGGACATATGTCTTTTTTCGACCGTACTAACTATGTAACTATGTAACATAACATGGGGGGGGGGGGGGGGGGTCTCCTGGCTGTTCACACAGGTGTGTCATTGCTGTACATTGACCATGCATTGCTTCTGTGGTATTGCAAAGGCAAAGACAAATGCTTCCAGCCATCCATTGCACTAATGGATTGGTCATCAGCTGGCTGTCTATGTCCCGCATCAATATAGACCAAAGTACAGAGGGTTAGGCTATGCTATTGTGCACCTACCTGATGCATCAGAAGGTGCGAGGCCCTTGCTAAATTCTGTGCACAGACTTTGAGATCTATACTTTAGACTGTATCTAAACCTGCTCCAACATGGACTGACATTCTGGCCTACTTTCAGCCGATGCGACTTGTCTGTCGCTGAACAGTCGCTTTTTATGTATTCAGCACCTATGTATAATGTTGTAAAAATGCTCTAGAAGCTAAAGTCGCAGAAATGTCACACATATTTGGCCTGCAACTTTCTGTGCGACAAATTCAGACAGGAAAAATCAGTATAAATCCTTAGAAAATTATCCCCCAGTGTCTCCATCTGCTGGCGGTATTGAATAAGCATTGCTGCACTGATGGGGTATGCATTAGACGAAAAAAAAGAAGAAAAAGAAGAATAATACGCCCAGAAAAGAGGCGAAAAGGAGAAAAACGTAAAAAAACGTGAAAAAAAAGTAAGAGGAAGAGAAGGGAAAAAAAGGTGGAAATGGGTTTAAAAGTGATTTCGGCGGAGAAATATATATATATATATATATATATATATATATATATATATATATATGTATATATATATACGCGCACACACACACATATATATAAACGTATTCTCCGTTGAGATATTGCAGCCGCTGCTGTGTCCAGGCCCAGGAGCCTTAGCACTGTGCTGTGATGTCACTCAATACCACTGACATCACTAGGTGTAAACAACATCTCTCCTTTGCTGTGTATGTGACTATGGAGCTGTTTGGTGATGTCGTCTATTATGGCCTTCATAGAAGCAACAGGAGATTGTTGCATCCATCTAGAACCCTCAGAACTACAGTGCTATGATGTCACTCACTTCCACAGGCCTTGCAGAGTGTAAACAACAACAACCCAGCTTTGTTGTGTATGTAACCATAGGGATTTGTGATGTCACCTAGAACCTTCACAGCAGCGACAGCTTTATGAGGAGCATCAGCACTGCTCTGCCTGAGCAGAACCATCACCGCCATAGGTTGTCAAATAACCCGGATTTAACCCACACAGGTAAGTCCAATGGGGTGCAGGCATGTCCTCTATGCTTACAGCTTCCCGTGGGTGTTGGTTTGATACCGTTTGGGGACAGCCAAGGAGGCATCTGCAGGCAACAAAGGTAGGTGTGTGCTTGTGTGTGTGTTTCCTATGCAGATCCTAAGCCCAGTGTCACATGCAAGTAGGAGGAGTAAGAAGGGTTCCTGGCAAATCCGGGTTATGGATTGCATTTAAAAAGGCCCCGTGGGAGTGCAATGGGCCCCTGTCTTGCTGCTTAGCAATAATGGTATGGGTTTAGGTTCTGCTGTGTGTACTGGTGGTTGACTGCCCCCCAGCCCAGAGTGTGCATGGAAAATTGTCTGGCAGCCTCCCTGACAGCAAGCAGTGATAGTGCCCATGAAGGGGACCTTGTTGGGCCCGCCCCTTTCACGGTTATCGCTTCTCGGCCTTTTGGCTAAGATCAAGTGTAGTATCTGTTCTTATCAGTTTAATATCTGATACGTCCCCTATCTGGGGACCATATATTAAATGGATTTTTGAGAACGGGGGCCGATTTCGAAGCTTGCTTCCGTCGCCCTATGCATTGACCCGATATGGCAGTATCTTCGGGTACAGTGCACCACCCCCTTACAGGGTTAAAAAGAAAGATTCCTACTTTCATTGCTACCTGCTTGCTGGCTAGCCAGCTAGCCAGCCCTGTGGGCCTTGCTGCTGCAGCCAAAAAACAAAAGGTGGTGCTGCTGCTGCTGCTTCTGCTGCTTCTGCTTGTGTCTGGCCGCTGTTGGAGCGTCCAGGCACAGGACTTCTGCTGCTGCTGACTAAATGGCCTCCTTAATTGGATCATTTGAGTAGCCAGCACACCTGTGCAGGTAGGGCATGACATGATAGGCAGCTGCCTTGATAGCGGGTGGGTGCTGAATGTTCCTAATTGACAAAATAAGATTAATGCTTATGAAGAAATATAAAATCTCATCCCTTCCCCAATATCGCGCCACACCCCTACCCCTTAATTCCCTGGTTGAACTTGATGGACATATGTCTTTTTTCGACCGTACTAACTATGTAACTATGTAACATAACATGGGGGGGGGGGGGGGGGTCTCCTGGCTGTTCACACAGGTGTGTCATTGCTGTACATTGACCATGCATTGCTTCTGTGGTATTGCAAAGGCAAAGACAAATGCTTCCAGCCATCCATTGCACTAATGGATTGGTCATCAGCTGGCTGTCTATGTCCCGCATCAATATAGACCAAAGTACAGAGGGTTAGGCTATGCTATTGTGCACCTACCTGATGCATCAGAAGGTGCGAGGCCCTTGCTAAATTCTGTGCACAGACTTTGAGATCTATACTTTAGACTGTATCTAAACCTGCTCCAACATGGACTGACATTCTGGCCTACTTTCAGCCGATGCGACTTGTCTGTCGCTGAACAGTCGCTTTTTATGTATTCAGCACCTATGTATAATGTTGTAAAAATGCTCTAGAAGCTAAAGTCGCAGAAATGTCACACATATTTGGCCTGCAACTTTCTGTGCGACAAATTCAGACAGGAAAAATCAGTATAAATCCTTAGAAAATTATCCCCCAGTGTCTCCATCTGCTGGCGGTATTGAATAAGCATTGCTGCACTGATGGGGTATGCATTAGACGAAAAAAAAGAAGAAAAAGAAGAATAATACGCCCAGAAAAGAGGCGAAAAGGAGAAAAACGTAAAAAAACGTGAAAAAAAAGTAAGAGGAAGAGAAGGGAAAAAAAGGTGGAAATGGGTTTAAAAGTGATTTCGGCGGAGAAATATATATATATATATATATATATATATATATATATATATATATATATACGCGCACACACACACATATATATAAACGTATTCTCCGTTGAGATATTGCAGCCGCTGCTGTGTCCAGGCCCAGGAGCCTTAGCACTGTGCTGTGATGTCACTCAATACCACTGACATCACTAGGTGTAAACAACATCTCTCCTTTGCTGTGTATGTGACTATGGAGCTGTTTGGTGATGTCGTCTATTATGGCCTTCATAGAAGCAACAGGAGATTGTTGCATCCATCTAGAACCCTCAGAACTACAGTGCTATGATGTCACTCACTTCCACAGGCCTTGCAGAGTGTAAACAACAACAACCCAGCTTTGTTGTGTATGTAACCATAGGGATTTGTGATGTCACCTAGAACCTTCACAGCAGCGACAGCTTTATGAGGAGCATCAGCACTGCTCTGCCTGAGCAGAACCATCACCGCCATAGGTTGTCAAATAACCCGGATTTAACCCACACAGGTAAGTCCAATGGGGTGCAGGCATGTCCTCTATGCTTACAGCTTCCCGTGGGTGTTGGTTTGATACCGTTTGGGGACAGCCAAGGAGGCATCTGCAGGCAACAAAGGTAGGTGTGTGCTTGTGTGTGTGTTTCCTATGCAGATCCTAAGCCCAGTGTCACATGCAAGTAGGAGGAGTAAGAAGGGTTCCTGGCAAATCCGGGTTATGGATTGCATTTAAAAAGGCCCCGTGGGAGTGCAATGGGCCCCTGTCTTGCTGCTTAGCAATAATGGTATGGGTTTAGGTTCTGCTGTGTGTACTGGTGGTTGACTGCCCCCCAGCCCAGAGTGTGCATGGAAAATTGTCTGGCAGCCTCCCTGACAGCAAGCAGTGATAGTGCCCATGAAGGGGACCTTGTTGGGCCCGCCCCTTTCACGGTTATCGCTTCTCGGCCTTTTGGCTAAGATCAAGTGTAGTATCTGTTCTTATCAGTTTAATATCTGATACGTCCCCTATCTGGGGACCATATATTAAATGGATTTTTGAGAACGGGGGCCGATTTCGAAGCTTGCTTCCGTCGCCCTATGCATTGACCCGATATGGCAGTATCTTCGGGTACAGTGCACCACCCCCTTACAGGGTTAAAAAGAAAGATTCCTACTTTCATTGCTACCTGCTTGCTGGCTAGCCAGCTAGCCAGCCCTGTGGGCCTTGCTGCTGCAGCCAAAAAACAAAAGGTGGTGCTGCTGCTGCTGCTTCTGCTGCTTCTGCTTGTGTCTGGCCGCTGTTGGAGCGTCCAGGCACAGGACTTCTGCTGCTGCTGACTAAATGGCCTCCTTAATTGGATCATTTGAGTAGCCAGCACACCTGTGCAGGTAGGGCATGACATGATAGGCAGCTGCCTTGATAGCGGGTTGGTGCTGAATGTTCCTAATTGACAAAATAAGATTAATGCTTATGAAGAAATATAAAATCTCATCCCTTCCCCAATATCGCGCCACACCCCTACCCCTTAATTCCCTGGTTGAACTTGATGGACATATGTCTTTTTTCGACCGTACTAACTATGTAACTATGTAACATAACATGGGGGGGGGGGGGGGGTCTCCTGGCTGTTCACACAGGTGTGTCATTGCTGTACATTGACCATGCATTGCTTCTGTGGTATTGCAAAGGCAAAGACAAATGCTTCCAGCCATCCATTGCACTAATGGATTGGTCATCAGCTGGCTGTCTATGTCCCGCATCAATATAGACCAAAGTACAGAGGGTTAGGCTATGCTATTGTGCACCTACCTGATGCATCAGAAGGTGCGAGGCCCTTGCTAAATTCTGTGCACAGACTTTGAGATCTATACTTTAGACTGTATCTAAACCTGCTCCAACATGGACTGACATTCTGGCCTACTTTCAGCCGATGCGACTTGTCTGTCGCTGAACAGTCGCTTTTTATGTATTCAGCACCTATGTATAATGTTGTAAAAATGCTCTAGAAGCTAAAGTCGCAGAAATGTCACACATATTTGGCCTGCAACTTTCTGTGCGACAAATTCAGACAGGAAAAATCAGTATAAATCCTTAGAAAATTATCCCCCAGTGTCTCCATCTGCTGGCGGTATTGAATAAGCATTGCTGCACTGATGGGGTATGCATTAGACGAAAAAAAAGAAGAAAAAGAAGAATAATACGCCCAGAAAAGAGGCGAAAAGGAGAAAAACGTAAAAAAACGTGAAAAAAAAGTAAGAGGAAGAGAAGGGAAAAAAAGGTGGAAATGGGTTTAAAAGTGATTTCGGCGGAGAAATATATATATATATATATATATATATATATATATATATATATATACGCGCACACACACACATATATATAAACGTATTCTCCGTTGAGATATTGCAGCCGCTGCTGTGTCCAGGCCCAGGAGCCTTAGCACTGTGCTGTGATGTCACTCAATACCACTGACATCACTAGGTGTAAACAACATCTCTCCTTTGCTGTGTATGTGACTATGGAGCTGTTTGGTGATGTCGTCTATTATGGCCTTCATAGAAGCAACAGGAGATTGTTGCATCCATCTAGAACCCTCAGAACTACAGTGCTATGATGTCACTCACTTCCACAGGCCTTGCAGAGTGTAAACAACAACAACCCAGCTTTGTTGTGTATGTAACCATAGGGATTTGTGATGTCACCTAGAACCTTCACAGCAGCGACAGCTTTATGAGGAGCATCAGCACTGCTCTGCCTGAGCAGAACCATCACCGCCATAGGTTGTCAAATAACCCGGATTTAACCCACACAGGTAAGTCCAATGGGGTGCAGGCATGTCCTCTATGCTTACAGCTTCCCGTGGGTGTTGGTTTGATACCGTTTGGGGACAGCCAAGGAGGCATCTGCAGGCAACAAAGGTAGGTGTGTGCTTGTGTGTGTGTTTCCTATGCAGATCCTAAGCCCAGTGTCACATGCAAGTAGGAGGAGTAAGAAGGGTTCCTGGCAAATCCGGGTTATGGATTGCATTTAAAAAGGCCCCGTGGGAGTGCAATGGGCCCCTGTCTTGCTGCTTAGCAATAATGGTATGGGTTTAGGTTCTGCTGTGTGTACTGGTGGTTGACTGCCCCCCAGCCCAGAGTGTGCATGGAAAATTGTCTGGCAGCCTCCCTGACAGCAAGCAGTGATAGTGCCCATGAAGGGGACCTTGTTGGGCCCGCCCCTTTCACGGTTATCGCTTCTCGGCCTTTTGGCTAAGATCAAGTGTAGTATCTGTTCTTATCAGTTTAATATCTGATACGTCCCCTATCTGGGGACCATATATTAAATGGATTTTTGAGAACGGGGGCCGATTTCGAAGCTTGCTTCCGTCGCCCTATGCATTGACCCGATATGGCAGTATCTTCGGGTACAGTGCACCACCCCCTTACAGGGTTAAAAAGAAAGATTCCTACTTTCATTGCTACCTGCTTGCTGGCTAGCCAGCTAGCCAGCCCTGTGGGCCTTGCTGCTGCAGCCAAAAAACAAAAGGTGGTGCTGCTGCTGCTGCTTCTGCTGCTTCTGCTTGTGTCTGGCCGCTGTTGGAGCGTCCAGGCACAGGACTTCTGCTGCTGCTGACTAAATGGCCTCCTTAATTGGATCATTTGAGTAGCCAGCACACCTGTGCAGGTAGGGCATGACATGATAGGCAGCTGCCTTGATAGCGGGTGGGTGCTGAATGTTCCTAATTGACAAAATAAGATTAATGCTTATGAAGAAATATAAAATCTCATCCCTTCCCCAATATCGCGCCACACCCCTACCCCTTAATTCCCTGGTTGAACTTGATGGACATATGTCTTTTTTCGACCGTACTAACTATGTAACTATGTAACATAACATGGGGGGGGGGGGGGTCTCCTGGCTGTTCACACAGGTGTGTCATTGCTGTACATTGACCATGCATTGCTTCTGTGGTATTGCAAAGGCAAAGACAAATGCTTCCAGCCATCCATTGCACTAATGGATTGGTCATCAGCTGGCTGTCTATGTCCCGCATCAATATAGACCAAAGTACAGAGGGTTAGGCTATGCTATTGTGCACCTACCTGATGCATCAGAAGGTGCGAGGCCCTTGCTAAATTCTGTGCACAGACTTTGAGATCTATACTTTAGACTGTATCTAAACCTGCTCCAACATGGACTGACATTCTGGCCTACTTTCAGCCGATGCGACTTGTCTGTCGCTGAACAGTCGCTTTTTATGTATTCAGCACCTATGTATAATGTTGTAAAAATGCTCTAGAAGCTAAAGTCGCAGAAATGTCACACATATTTGGCCTGCAACTTTCTGTGCGACAAATTCAGACAGGAAAAATCAGTATAAATCCTTAGAAAATTATCCCCCAGTGTCTCCATCTGCTGGCGGTATTGAATAAGCATTGCTGCACTGATGGGGTATGCATTAGACGAAAAAAAAGAAGAAAAAGAAGAATAATACGCCCAGAAAAGAGGCGAAAAGGAGAAAAACGTAAAAAAACGTGAAAAAAAAGTAAGAGGAAGAGAAGGGAAAAAAAGGTGGAAATGGGTTTAAAAGTGATTTCGGCGGAGAAATATATATATATATATATATATATATATATATATATATATATATATACGCGCACACACACACATATATATAAACGTATTCTCCGTTGAGATATTGCAGCCGCTGCTGTGTCCAGGCCCAGGAGCCTTAGCACTGTGCTGTGATGTCACTCAATACCACTGACATCACTAGGTGTAAACAACATCTCTCCTTTGCTGTGTATGTGACTATGGAGCTGTTTGGTGATGTCGTCTATTATGGCCTTCATAGAAGCAACAGGAGATTGTTGCATCCATCTAGAACCCTCAGAACTACAGTGCTATGATGTCACTCACTTCCACAGGCCTTGCAGAGTGTAAACAACAACAACCCAGCTTTGTTGTGTATGTAACCATAGGGATTTGTGATGTCACCTAGAACCTTCACAGCAGCGACAGCTTTATGAGGAGCATCAGCACTGCTCTGCCTGAGCAGAACCATCACCGCCATAGGTTGTCAAATAACCCGGATTTAACCCACACAGGTAAGTCCAATGGGGTGCAGGCATGTCCTCTATGCTTACAGCTTCCCGTGGGTGTTGGTTTGATACCGTTTGGGGACAGCCAAGGAGGCATCTGCAGGCAACAAAGGTAGGTGTGTGCTTGTGTGTGTGTTTCCTATGCAGATCCTAAGCCCAGTGTCACATGCAAGTAGGAGGAGTAAGAAGGGTTCCTGGCAAATCCGGGTTATGGATTGCATTTAAAAAGGCCCCGTGGGAGTGCAATGGGCCCCTGTCTTGCTGCTTAGCAATAATGGTATGGGTTTAGGTTCTGCTGTGTGTACTGGTGGTTGACTGCCCCCCAGCCCAGAGTGTGCATGGAAAATTGTCTGGCAGCCTCCCTGACAGCAAGCAGTGATAGTGCCCATGAAGGGGACCTTGTTGGGCCCGCCCCTTTCACGGTTATCGCTTCTCGGCCTTTTGGCTAAGATCAAGTGTAGTATCTGTTCTTATCAGTTTAATATCTGATACGTCCCCTATCTGGGGACCATATATTAAATGGATTTTTGAGAACGGGGGCCGATTTCGAAGCTTGCTTCCGTCGCCCTATGCATTGACCCGATATGGCAGTATCTTCGGGTACAGTGCACCACCCCCTTACAGGGTTAAAAAGAAAGATTCCTACTTTCATTGCTACCTGCTTGCTGGCTAGCCAGCTAGCCAGCCCTGTGGGCCTTGCTGCTGCAGCCAAAAAACAAAAGGTGGTGCTGCTGCTGCTGCTTCTGCTGCTTCTGCTTGTGTCTGGCCGCTGTTGGAGCGTCCAGGCACAGGACTTCTGCTGCTGCTGACTAAATGGCCTCCTTAATTGGATCATTTGAGTAGCCAGCACACCTGTGCAGGTAGGGCATGACATGATAGGCAGCTGCCTTGATAGCGGGTGGGTGCTGAATGTTCCTAATTGACAAAATAAGATTAATGCTTATGAAGAAATATAAAATCTCATCCCTTCCCCAATATCGCGCCACACCCCTACCCCTTAATTCCCTGGTTGAACTTGATGGACATATGTCTTTTTTCGACCGTACTAACTATGTAACTATGTAACATAACATGGGGGGGGGGGGGGGGGGGGGTCTCCTGGCTGTTCACACAGGTGTGTCATTGCTGTACATTGACCATGCATTGCTTCTGTGGTATTGCAAAGGCAAAGACAAATGCTTCCAGCCATCCATTGCACTAATGGATTGGTCATCAGCTGGCTGTCTATGTCCCGCATCAATATAGACCAAAGTACAGAGGGTTAGGCTATGCTATTGTGCACCTACCTGATGCATCAGAAGGTGCGAGGCCCTTGCTAAATTCTGTGCACAGACTTTGAGATCTATACTTTAGACTGTATCTAAACCTGCTCCAACATGGACTGACATTCTGGCCTACTTTCAGCCGATGCGACTTGTCTGTCGCTGAACAGTCGCTTTTTATGTATTCAGCACCTATGTATAATGTTGTAAAAATGCTCTAGAAGCTAAAGTCGCAGAAATGTCACACATATTTGGCCTGCAACTTTCTGTGCGACAAATTCAGACAGGAAAAATCAGTATAAATCCTTAGAAAATTATCCCCCAGTGTCTCCATCTGCTGGCGGTATTGAATAAGCATTGCTGCACTGATGGGGTATGCATTAGACGAAAAAAAAGAAGAAAAAGAAGAATAATACGCCCAGAAAAGAGGCGAAAAGGAGAAAAACGTAAAAAAACGTGAAAAAAAAGTAAGAGGAAGAGAAGGGAAAAAAAGGTGGAAATGGGTTTAAAAGTGATTTCGGCGGAGAAATATATATATATATATATATATATATATATATATATATATATATATATGCGCGCACACACACACATATATATAAACGTATTCTCCGTTGAGATATTGCAGCCGCTGCTGTGTCCAGGCCCAGGAGCCTTAGCACTGTGCTGTGATGTCACTCAATACCACTGACATCACTAGGTGTAAACAACATCTCTCCTTTGCTGTGTATGTGACTATGGAGCTGTTTGGTGATGTCGTCTATTATGGCCTTCATAGAAGCAACAGGAGATTGTTGCATCCATCTAGAACCCTCAGAACTACAGTGCTATGATGTCACTCACTTCCACAGGCCTTGCAGAGTGTAAACAACAACAACCCAGCTTTGTTGTGTATGTAACCATAGGGATTTGTGATGTCACCTAGAACCTTCACAGCAGCGACAGCTTTATGAGGAGCATCAGCACTGCTCTGCCTGAGCAGAACCATCACCGCCATAGGTTGTCAAATAACCCGGATTTAACCCACACAGGTAAGTCCAATGGGGTGCAGGCATGTCCTCTATGCTTACAGCTTCCCGTGGGTGTTGGTTTGATACCGTTTGGGGACAGCCAAGGAGGCATCTGCAGGCAACAAAGGTAGGTGTGTGCTTGTGTGTGTGTTTCCTATGCAGATCCTAAGCCCAGTGTCACATGCAAGTAGGAGGAGTAAGAAGGGTTCCTGGCAAATCCGGGTTATGGATTGCATTTAAAAAGGCCCCGTGGGAGTGCAATGGGCCCCTGTCTTGCTGCTTAGCAATAATGGTATGGGTTTAGGTTCTGCTGTGTGTACTGGTGGTTGACTGCCCCCCAGCCCAGAGTGTGCATGGAAAATTGTCTGGCAGCCTCCCTGACAGCAAGCAGTGATAGACCAATGAACCACATGAGTGAACGGGACTTATGATATAATCCCATTCACCTTACCTAGAACACACCCAAAATGGGGGATTGCTGTGTCAGGACTCCATGACTGTATTTTGATATGTGTGAGACATTGGAATAAATGTGGGGTTTTACCTGAAATGTCCTAGTTACATTGTCTACAATATTTGATCTTGATTTTCATTCATCCATTAATGGTTATCCTTTCTGACTTGATTGAGGGCAGCCCTGGTCCAATATGGCGCCCTGTGACTCTATAATACAAATTGCCATGCGCATTAAGTCACAGCTTGCATTGCTGTGCGGCGCGATATTCAGTTTCTATGTTGATACATTGGTCACTAAGCAACGATGACGCCACACTGTGATTGGCTATGATCTCCCCATACCCGGAAGCTAACGCCGGCAGTATTAGTCGGGCTTCCGGAGGTGCGGAGGATGGCGTACTACACCACGAGGTTAGTTGTTTTGCTGATACCATGTGTTTTATTGTTTTTATTTCTTTCACCTGTGCACTGACACTTTTGTACACTGTTGTTTTACACTATATGTTACATACTTGCGATCGGCTTTGCTGATCACACGGCTGAAATATAATATTCACAGGAACACTTATGCTGTACATAGATTATGAATTGATTCATCATTATAAATGATTTGTACTTTATTTATATATATGGTATCACTAATTATGCTAATTTTTGATGATGTCACTGATTGAGGGGAGTGTGTATTTAAACCCCTGTGTATCACTTGTATTCACTTGAAAATGGCGGTGAGAGACCGCTGAAACGTTGTCTCTATATCCCTGGAATAAAGTAACACTTTATTGATTCACTACTTTGGTGTGCTGCCGTCATACTTTAACTATCAAGAGGAACCAGAGCACCGAGGTTCAACTGTGCCTGCACCCACCTCACCCTAAACTGGATGTGCTGCTTTATATGGACTGTATATTCTGAGGTGAACAAGCGTGCACTCTTCTTTATACAACATGGATGTTGCTAATAGCAACCTGTCGGAAATTTCCTCTCAAGTCTATTCCACGGATGTTTTTTCATATACGAGTCTGGACGCTGATCGTATCCTGGGGAATGTATCAAGTGATGCAGCCTTTTTGCACAACCCATCATACTCTGACCTTCGTAGAATGTATGAGTTGAAAACAAAAAAACTTCTTAGTCTGCAACTACATGTCACCACCATGAGTGAGTACCACCGCAATCACAAGATCCCTCGTGGGATGCGAATCCAACCTCGCATTAATTCTTTTGTTAATGATGTGGACTATAGAGCTCGTTTTGAAGCCATATCTAATAAATACTCACTAGATCTCATTTTACTGAATATTGAGTTTCTACAACGGGACTTAACAAATACACAAGATAAAGTCACGGAACTTGAGGACACCATTAAGAGGGTCTTGATCTCAGACGACCAAGAAAAACTTTTCCAGAAACAACAGGAATTTCTAGCGAAACAACGTACCCTAATTGAAGAAACAAAACGCCGGAAATGGTTCAGGGATAGCCAAGATTATAACAACAGTAAAGTTTATTCATGGGAAGGAGCTACAACTGCTGGGAAACGATTCTTTAAAAGAGGTAATACAGTACCGGATGGTGAGGATTCTAACGATACCCCGAGAAGAGCTGGACCTAACAACAAAGATCAACTGGCGAAGACACAGCCTTTTTTAGAAATGCAGGTCTCCTCAGCAAACGGAGGAGGGGAGGCCACAGACATAACCGCCTCCGCAAGAAACAAACCACTGAGGAGCACAAGGATTCAGGGACAGAACTTGACAACACAAAAGAAGAAATAGAACAGATGAATAAAGCCACTGTGGTAAATATCTCTTCATGTTCTTTATCAGATGATGAACTATTGCTATTGTCTAAAGGTCTTAACTTTTGTCCTAGTCGTGTAAATGATTGGTTCCAGTTGGAATTGGATTTTATCCAGTTCTTACGTAAGATTAAACTTAAAATCTGGTTCTCTCAGCATACTGTACAGAATGTGTTACCCCCTGATTCTCAAAGGGAGGTGGGCTTTGAATTTAAAAAGTTTGATTTATACATGCCAAGTGATTTTCAACCAACAGTAGAATCACATGCTGTAGCTACATTTGCAGATTGTGTTAGAAGGGATTTGACATATATTAAACAACAACAAACTCGTTTGAAACATCCTAACCTCACACATGGGGAATTATTGGCAATGCAGGAGCTTGTCCAGAACCACAACCTCATCGTCAAACCAGCCGATAAGGGCGGTGGGGTTGTGGTAATGGACAGGAGTACCTATTTGACTGAAGCTCATAGACAACTTGCAGATGTCAATGTATATAAAATTTTACCTAGAGATCCTAAGGTGGAAATGGAAAGGGCATTAAGAGGTATTGTCAATCATGCATTAGAACAAGGATTGGTGGACAGGAAACTGAGTGAATTTTTACTAATCCAATATCCTATCACTCCCGTACTATACCTCCTGCCTAAGATACATAAGAGCCTACAAAATCCACCAGGTAGGCCTATTGTGTCAGGCAGGGGGTCTTTATCTAATAATGTCTCAATTTTCCTTGACAAAATTCTTAGACCCTTTGCGGTCAATGCAAAATCCTATTTGAGAGATACCAGTGATTTCCTTTCCAAAATATCTCGAATGACAATACCTAATGATGCCATAATTGCCAGTTTTGATATAGTAAGTCTTTATACATCCATACAACACCAGAGAGGAATTGAAGCAGTGAGAAGATGTCTTCTCTCAGCCAACTTTGATCTACAACAGATCAGTTTGATACTTGAACTACTTATGTTTGTTTTACAAAACAATTATTTTCTCTTTAATGAAAAATACTATGTACAGCTACGTGGGACCGCCATGGGCAGCAACATGGCGCCCACGTATGCTAACATAGTGATGGCGGATTTTGAGGAAAACCATGTCTATGTGGCCCACCACTCCAGGAATCTCCTGGGGTGGTGGCGCTACATAGATGATATTTTTCTAATTTGGGCTGGCTCAGAGAGAGAACTACTTGATTTTCAGACTTACCTGAATGAGATTGACAGTGAACTTCAATTTACTCTATCCTACTCTAGCCACAGGATACAGTTTCTTGACACAGAAGTATCAATGGAGGATGGCAGACTGTCGACTGATCTTTATTGCAAGCCGACAGACTGCAATACTCTATTAAAATTCAATTCTTGCCATCCCAGAGCAATGGTAAAGTCTTTACCGTATAGCCAATTTTTGAGGGCTGACAGAATTGTGGACACAGATGACAAATACAATAAGGCTTTAGATAAAATGACAAAACAATTCATTGCTAGGGGTTACCCTATTGAAATTATCAACAGACAAAAACGCAGATTATATGAAGAGAAACAAGGGACTAGGGAACCAATCCACAAAAAGGACCAGACGGGGCGTTTACCATTTATTACAACCTACAATGAGACGTCAGGGGCAATAGCTCAGAAAATTAGGAAATATTGGTACCTCATTAAGGACAACTTTCCCAACATTCCTGAATTACAAGAATTCCCACTAATGTCATATCGTAGGGCCAGAAACCTTAAAGACCATCTGGTGAAGGCAGACATAGCTAAACACGGTACAAGCACACAAAAATATTTTTCAGTGAAATCTAGGGGTTGCTTTCCCTGTAGAAGATGTGTTAACTGCAAGTACATACACAAGGGCAGTGAGTTTGTACATCCGAAAACAGGGATAGCATCCCCTATAAAACATTATCTCACATGTGACAGTGATCACGTTATATATATCTTGTGGTGCCCCTGTAGTTTAATCTATATAGGTGAAACCAAATGTGACTTTAAGACGAGACTAAACCAGCACCGTTACACTATTAGGAAGAATAGGGTCGACCTCCCAGTGTCGAAACACTTCTTTGAAGCCGGACACTCGGAACGCGACCTTAAATGTATGATAGTGGATCACATCCCTCCTCTCAAAAGAGGAGGTGATAGGATCAACCTGCTACAAAAAAGAGAATTGAAATGGATTTTTGAGTTAGGCTCACTGAAGCCGAATGGCCTGAATGTAGAATTCATTGTACCTCCAAAAATGATATAAATTGTACACATGGAGATTGTTATGGGATATAGTCCCCATAAAGAATACAAATTGTGCATATTCCCCCAAAAGGTGTAATCACTGATATAGCCACAGGGTGCGACAATGTCCAGACAACTATATGTACAAGTGATATATTTGCTCAATACTAATTTTTTTTTTTTTTTTATCTTATAGAATTGCAAGTTATTCACATGGTGTCGAAAGGAATGCAAAACATACCTCAAGTCCATCCTGGATCCGCAAAATTTTCCCTACATTTATGCATTTTTTCAAAAAAAATTTTTAAAAACTTTTTAGGGTGTTTGAATAGTAACACTTTGTGGAGTCATGTACATTTTTGACCAATTTGTATCATACATTTAGTTTATTATCAGGAAAACTTTGGACAGTTACTCTGGTTTCATACCCCGATGAATGTGAATGCATGCCTTAGGAGCCTTATGACACTTTCCCCGTCAAAATGGGGTGTCTGGGGTACCAGTTCGGGAGTCCATGGGGTACTTACAGTATCTCAAATGGACCAATGAACCACATGAGTGAACGGGACTTATGATATAATCCCATTCACCTTACCTAGAACACACCCAAAATGGGGGATTGCTGTGTCAGGACTCCATGACTGTATTTTGATATGTGTGAGACATTGGAATAAATGTGGGGTTTTACCTGAAATGTCCTAGTTACATTGTCTACAATATTTGATCTTGATTTTCATTCATCCATTAATGGTTATCCTTTCTGACTTGATTGAGGGCAGCCCTGGTCCAATATGGCGCCCTGTGACTCTATAATACAAATTGCCATGCGCATTAAGTCACAGCTTGCATTGCTGTGCGGCGCGATATTCAGTTTCTATGTTGATACATTGGTCACTAAGCAACGATGACGCCACACTGTGATTGGCTATGATCTCCCCATACCCGGAAGCTAACGCCGGCAGTATTAGTCGGGCTTCCGGAGGTGCGGAGGATGGCGTACTACACCACGAGGTTAGTTGTTTTGCTGATACCATGTGTTTTATTGTTTTTATTTCTTTCACCTGTGCACTGACACTTTTGTACACTGTTGTTTTACACTATATGTTACATACTTGCGATCGGCTTTGCTGATCACACGGCTGAAATATAATATTCACAGGAACACTTATGCTGTACATAGATTATGAATTGATTCATCATTATAAATGATTTGTACTTTATTTATATATATGGTATCACTAATTATGCTAATTTTTGATGATGTCACTGATTGAGGGGAGTGTGTATTTAAACCCCTGTGTATCACTTGTATTCACTTGAAAATGGCGGTGAGAGACCGCTGAAACGTTGTCTCTATATCCCTGGAATAAAGTAACACTTTATTGATTCACTACTTTGGTGTGCTGCCGTCATACTTTAACTATCAAGAGGAACCAGAGCACCGAGGTTCAACTGTGCCTGCACCCACCTCACCCTAAACTGGATGTGCTGCTTTATATGGACTGTATATATATATATATATATATATATATATATATATATATATATATATATATATATACGCGCACACACACACATATATATAAACGTATTCTCCGTTGAGATATTGCAGCCGCTGCTGTGTCCAGGCCCAGGAGCCTTAGCACTGTGCTGTGATGTCACTCAATACCACTGACATCACTAGGTGTAAACAACATCTCTCCTTTGCTGTGTATGTGACTATGGAGCTGTTTGGTGATGTCGTCTATTATGGCCTTCATAGAAGCAACAGGAGATTGTTGCATCCATCTAGAACCCTCAGAACTACAGTGCTATGATGTCACTCACTTCCACAGGCCTTGCAGAGTGTAAACAACAACAACCCAGCTTTGTTGTGTATGTAACCATAGGGATTTGTGATGTCACCTAGAACCTTCACAGCAGCGACAGCTTTATGAGGAGCATCAGCACTGCTCTGCCTGAGCAGAACCATCACCGCCATAGGTTGTCAAATAACCCGGATTTAACCCACACAGGTAAGTCCAATGGGGTGCAGGCATGTCCTCTATGCTTACAGCTTCCCGTGGGTGTTGGTTTGATACCGTTTGGGGACAGCCAAGGAGGCATCTGCAGGCAACAAAGGTAGGTGTGTGCTTGTGTGTGTGTTTCCTATGCAGATCCTAAGCCCAGTGTCACATGCAAGTAGGAGGAGTAAGAAGGGTTCCTGGCAAATCCGGGTTATGGATTGCATTTAAAAAGGCCCCGTGGGAGTGCAATGGGCCCCTGTCTTGCTGCTTAGCAATAATGGTATGGGTTTAGGTTCTGCTGTGTGTACTGGTGGTTGACTGCCCCCCAGCCCAGAGTGTGCATGGAAAATTGTCTGGCAGCCTCCCTGACAGCAAGCAGTGATAGTGCCCATGAAGGGGACCTTGTTGGGCCCGCCCCTTTCACGGTTATCGCTTCTCGGCCTTTTGGCTAAGATCAAGTGTAGTATCTGTTCTTATCAGTTTAATATCTGATACGTCCCCTATCTGGGGACCATATATTAAATGGATTTTTGAGAACGGGGGCCGATTTCGAAGCTTGCTTCCGTCGCCCTATGCATTGACCCGATATGGCAGTATCTTCGGGTACAGTGCACCACCCCCTTACAGGGTTAAAAAGAAAGATTCCTACTTTCATTGCTACCTGCTTGCTGGCTAGCCAGCTAGCCAGCCCTGTGGGCCTTGCTGCTGCAGCCAAAAAACAAAAGGTGGTGCTGCTGCTGCTGCTTCTGCTGCTTCTGCTTGTGTCTGGCCGCTGTTGGAGCGTCCAGGCACAGGACTTCTGCTGCTGCTGACTAAATGGCCTCCTTAATTGGATCATTTGAGTAGCCAGCACACCTGTGCAGGTAGGGCATGACATGATAGGCAGCTGCCTTGATAGCGGGTGGGTGCTGAATGTTCCTAATTGACAAAATAAGATTAATGCTTATGAAGAAATATAAAATCTCATCCCTTCCCCAATATCGCGCCACACCCCTACCCCTTAATTCCCTGGTTGAACTTGATGGACATATGTCTTTTTTCGACCGTACTAACTATGTAACTATGTAACATAACATGGGGGGGGGGGGGGGGGGGGGGTCTCCTGGCTGTTCACACAGGTGTGTCATTGCTGTACATTGACCATGCATTGCTTCTGTGGTATTGCAAAGGCAAAGACAAATGCTTCCAGCCATCCATTGCACTAATGGATTGGTCATCAGCTGGCTGTCTATGTCCCGCATCAATATAGACCAAAGTACAGAGGGTTAGGCTATGCTATTGTGCACCTACCTGATGCATCAGAAGGTGCGAGGCCCTTGCTAAATTCTGTGCACAGACTTTGAGATCTATACTTTAGACTGTATCTAAACCTGCTCCAACATGGACTGACATTCTGGCCTACTTTCAGCCGATGCGACTTGTCTGTCGCTGAACAGTCGCTTTTTATGTATTCAGCACCTATGTATAATGTTGTAAAAATGCTCTAGAAGCTAAAGTCGCAGAAATGTCACACATATTTGGCCTGCAACTTTCTGTGCGACAAATTCAGACAGGAAAAATCAGTATAAATCCTTAGAAAATTATCCCCCAGTGTCTCCATCTGCTGGCGGTATTGAATAAGCATTGCTGCACTGATGGGGTATGCATTAGACGAAAAAAAAGAAGAAAAAGAAGAATAATACGCCCAGAAAAGAGGCGAAAAGGAGAAAAACGTAAAAAAACGTGAAAAAAAAGTAAGAGGAAGAGAAGGGAAAAAAAGGTGGAAATGGGTTTAAAAGTGATTTCGGCGGAGAAATATATATATATATATATATATATATATATATATATATATATATATACGCGCACACACACACATATATATAAACGTATTCTCCGTTGAGATATTGCAGCCGCTGCTGTGTCCAGGCCCAGGAGCCTTAGCACTGTGCTGTGATGTCACTCAATACCACTGACATCACTAGGTGTAAACAACATCTCTCCTTTGCTGTGTATGTGACTATGGAGCTGTTTGGTGATGTCGTCTATTATGGCCTTCATAGAAGCAACAGGAGATTGTTGCATCCATCTAGAACCCTCAGAACTACAGTGCTATGATGTCACTGACTTCCACAGGCCTTGCAGAGTGTAAACAACAACAACCCAGCTTTGTTGTGTATGTAACCATAGGGATTTGTGATGTCACCTAGAACCTTCACAGCAGCGACAGCTTTATGAGGAGCATCAGCACTGCTCTGCCTGAGCAGAACCATCACCGCCATAGGTTGTCAAATAACCCGGATTTAACCCACACAGGTAAGTCCAATGGGGTGCAGGCATGTCCTCTATGCTTACAGCTTCCCGTGGGTGTTGGTTTGATACCGTTTGGGGACAGCCAAGGAGGCATCTGCAGGCAACAAAGGTAGGTGTGTGCTTGTGTGTGTGTTTCCTATGCAGATCCTAAGCCCAGTGTCACATGCAAGTAGGAGGAGTAAGAAGGGTTCCTGGCAAATCCGGGTTATGGATTGCATTTAAAAAGGCCCCGTGGGAGTGCAATGGGCCCCTGTCTTGCTGCTTAGCAATAATGGTATGGGTTTAGGTTCTGCTGTGTGTACTGGTGGTTGACTGCCCCCCAGCCCAGAGTGTGCATGGAAAATTGTCTGGCAGCCTCCCTGACAGCAAGCAGTGATAGTGCCCATGAAGGGGACCTTGTTGGGCCCGCCCCTTTCACGGTTATCGCTTCTCGGCCTTTTGGCTAAGATCAAGTGTAGTATCTGTTCTTATCAGTTTTCATGCTGGTGGGGATGGGTGCTGCATGGAGGATGCAGGTGTACCAGGGCTTTCCGGGGCTGGTTCTGAGGAATCAGCTCGACGGCTGCCCCGATGTGACCTGTTCCCTCCGGGTCTCGCCATGAGGCTGAGAGGGTCTAGAGCCGAGGTACTTTTGTGCCTCGGGGAGTGGTGACCCCGAGGTGCCGAAACTCACTGGGAGAATAGGCTCACTGAGTTGAAGCACGGGCACCATAATCTCTTCACCTTGTGGCACTCACCTCTTGATTCCCGGCCTTCTGGCTAGGATCAGAGAAATTTTTATAGATCCGGCCGGATGTCCGGGCAGTATATCTGCACACATTCACTTATTTATTTATTTTTTGTCTCACTGTGTCACTTTTTGCGTGTTGTGTGTTCACAGGATTTGTCAGGATGCGGTAGCCCTTCTGGGTGTCCCTCCTGGCGGTCTAGGGGAGGTGTGTGTGGCCATTAGGTTCCGCACCTCCCTGCAAACACCCCGGGTACTCCTGCTTCGCAGGGTACCTACCGTAATCGGCTCTGCGGGCAGATACCTTGGCTAACGCCAAGGGGGATGCCGGGAGCATTTGTGGTCTCCTAGTAGCTTCGGCGAAAAGGGACATCGAACCTGGAACCTCGCAGGTACCTTTTGGTCCGGAGGCGAAGGGTAAGGTTTGTTGGGGGGCCTCTCTCCTATCGGAGAAGGGCTTGCGATAGACCGCATCCTTTGTGCACGTTTTTTTAGTGTAACACGTTTGCACTTTTTCTTGCACTTTGGGTGAATCGAAAGCACGTTCCTCGGCTTTAGATAAAAAAAAAAAAAAAAAAAAAATCTGTTCTTATCAGTTTAATATCTGATACGTCCCCTATCTGGGGACCATATATTAAATGGATTTTTGAGAACGGGGGCCGATTTCGAAGCTTGCTTCCGTCGCCCTATGCATTGACCCGATATGGCAGTATCTTCGGGTACAGTGCACCACCCCCTTACAGGGTTAAAAAGAAAGATTCCTACTTTCATTGCTACCTGCTTGCTGGCTAGCCAGCTAGCCAGCCCTGTGGGCCTTGCTGCTGCAGCCAAAAAACAAAAGGTGGTGCTGCTGCTGCTGCTTCTGCTGCTTCTGCTTGTGTCTGGCCGCTGTTGGAGCGTCCAGGCACAGGACTTCTGCTGCTGCTGACTAAATGGCCTCCTTAATTGGATCATTTGAGTAGCCAGCACACCTGTGCAGGTAGGGCATGACATGATAGGCAGCTGCCTTGATAGCGGGTGGGTGCTGAATGTTCCTAATTGACAAAATAAGATTAATGCTTATGAAGAAATATAAAATCTCATCCCTTCCCCAATATCGCGCCACACCCCTACCCCTTAATTCCCTGGTTGAACTTGATGGACATATGTCTTTTTTCGACCGTACTAACTATGTAACTATGTAACATAACATGGGGGGGTCTCCTGGCTGTTCACACAGGTGTGTCATTGCTGTACATTGACCATGCATTGCTTCTGTGGTATTGCAAAGGCAAAGACAAATGCTTCCAGCCATCCATTGCACTAATGGATTGGTCATCAGCTGGCTGTCTATGTCCCGCATCAATATAGACCAAAGTACAGAGGGTTAGGCTATGCTATTGTGCACCTACCTGATGCATCAGAAGGTGCGAGGCCCTTGCTAAATTCTGTGCACAGACTTTGAGATCTATACTTTAGACTGTATCTAAACCTGCTCCAACATGGACTGACATTCTGGCCTACTTTCAGCCGATGCGACTTGTCTGTCGCTGAACAGTCGCTTTTTATGTATTCAGCACCTATGTATAATGTTGTAAAAATGCTCTAGAAGCTAAAGTCGCAGAAATGTCACACATATTTGGCCTGCAACTTTCTGTGCGACAAATTCAGACAGGAAAAATCAGTATAAATCCTTAGAAAATTATCCCCCAGTGTCTCCATCTGCTGGCGGTATTGAATAAGCATTGCTGCACTGATGGGGTATGCATTAGACGAAAAAAAAGAAGAAAAAGAAGAATAATACGCCCAGAAAAGAGGCGAAAAGGAGAAAAACGTAAAAAAACGTGAAAAAAAAGTAAGAGGAAGAGAAGGGAAAAAAAGGTGGAAATGGGTTTAAAAGTGATTTCGGCAGAGAAATATATATATATATATATATATATATATATATATATATATATATATATATATATATATACGCGCACACACACACATATATATAAACGTATTCTCCGTTGAGATATTGCAGCCGCTGCTGTGTCCAGGCCCAGGAGCCTTAGCACTGTGCTGTGATGTCACTCAATACCACTGACATCACTAGGTGTAAACAACATCTCTCCTTTGCTGTGTATGTGACTATGGAGCTGTTTGGTGATGTCGTCTATTATGGCCTTCATAGAAGCAACAGGAGATTGTTGCATCCATCTAGAACCCTCAGAACTACAGTGCTATGATGTCACTCACTTCCACAGGCCTTGCAGAGTGTAAACAACAACAACCCAGCTTTGTTGTGTATGTAACCATAGGGATTTGTGATGTCACCTAGAACCTTCACAGCAGCGACAGCTTTATGAGGAGCATCAGCACTGCTCTGCCTGAGCAGAACCATCACCGCCATAGGTTGTCAAATAACCCGGATTTAACCCACACAGGTAAGTCCAATGGGGTGCAGGCATGTCCTCTATGCTTACAGCTTCCCGTGGGTGTTGGTTTGATACCATTTGGGGACAGCCAAGGAGGCATCTGCAGGCAACAAAGGTAGGTGTGTGCTTGTGTGTGTGTTTCCTATGCAGATCCTAAGCCCAGTGTCACATGCAAGTAGGAGGAGTAAGAAGGGTTCCTGGCAAATCCGGGTTATGGATTGCATTTAAAAAGGCCCCGTGGGAGTGCAATGGGCCCCTGTCTTGCTGCTTAGCAATAATGGTATGGGTTTAGGTTCTGCTGTGTGTACTGGTGGTTGACTGCCCCCCAGCCCAGAGTGTGCATGGAAAATTGTCTGGCAGCCTCCCTGACAGCAAGCAGTGATAGTGCCCATGAAGGGGACCTTGTTGGGCCCGCCCCTTTCACGGTTATCGCTTCTCGGCCTTTTGGCTAAGATCAAGTGTAGTATCTGTTCTTATCAGTTTAATATCTGATACGTCCCCTATCTGGGGACCATATATTAAATGGATTTTTGAGAACGGGGGCCGATTTCGAAGCTTGCTTCCGTCGCCCTATGCATTGACCCGATATGGCAGTATCTTCGGGTACAGTGCACCACCCCCTTACAGGGTTAAAAAGAAAGATTCCTACTTTCATTGCTACCTGCTTGCTGGCTAGCCAGCTAGCCAGCCCTGTGGGCCTTGCTGCTGCAGCCAAAAAACAAAAGGTGGTGCTGCTGCTGCTGCTTCTGCTGCTTCTGCTTGTGTCTGGCCGCTGTTGGAGCGTCCAGGCACAGGACTTCTGCTGCTGCTGACTAAATGGCCTCCTTAATTGGATCATTTGAGTAGCCAGCACACCTGTGCAGGTAGGGCATGACATGATAGGCAGCTGCCTTGATAGCGGGTGGGTGCTGAATGTTCCTAATTGACAAAATAAGATTAATGCTTATGAAGAAATATAAAATCTCATCCCTTCCCCAATATCGCGCCACACCCCTACCCCTTAATTCCCTGGTTGAACTTGATGGACATATGTCTTTTTTCGACCGTACTAACTATGTAACTATGTAACATAACATGGGGGGGGGGGGGGGGGGGGTCTCCTGGCTGTTCACACAGGTGTGTCATTGCTGTACATTGACCATGCATTGCTTCTGTGGTATTGCAAAGGCAAAGACAAATGCTTCCAGCCATCCATTGCACTAATGGATTGGTCATCAGCTGGCTGTCTATGTCCCGCATCAATATAGACCAAAGTACAGAGGGTTAGGCTATGCTATTGTGCACCTACCTGATGCATCAGAAGGTGCGAGGCCCTTGCTAAATTCTGTGCACAGACTTTGAGATCTATACTTTAGACTGTATCTAAACCTGCTCCAACATGGACTGACATTCTGGCCTACTTTCAGCCGATGCGACTTGTCTGTCGCTGAACAGTCGCTTTTTATGTATTCAGCACCTATGTATAATGTTGTAAAAATGCTCTAGAAGCTAAAGTCGCAGAAATGTCACACATATTTGGCCTGCAACTTTCTGTGCGACAAATTCAGACAGGAAAAATCAGTATAAATCCTTAGAAAATTATCCCCCAGTGTCTCCATCTGCTGGCGGTATTGAATAAGCATTGCTGCACTGATGGGGTATGCATTAGACGAAAAAAAAGAAGAAAAAGAAGAATAATACGCCCAGAAAAGAGGCGAAAAGGAGAAAAACGTAAAAAAACGTGAAAAAAAAGTAAGAGGAAGAGAAGGGAAAAAAAGGTGGAAATGGGTTTAAAAGTGATTTCGGCGGAGAAATATATATATATATATATATATATATATATATATATATATATATATACGCGCACACACACACATATATATAAACGTATTCTCCGTTGAGATATTGCAGCCGCTGCTGTGTCCAGGCCCAGGAGCCTTAGCACTGTGCTGTGATGTCACTCAATACCACTGACATCACTAGGTGTAAACAACATCTCTCCTTTGCTGTGTATGTGACTATGGAGCTGTTTGGTGATGTCGTCTATTATGGCCTTCATAGAAGCAACAGGAGATTGTTGCATCCATCTAGAACCCTCAGAACTACAGTGCTATGATGTCACTGACTTCCACAGGCCTTGCAGAGTGTAAACAACAACAACCCAGCTTTGTTGTGTATGTAACCATAGGGATTTGTGATGTCACCTAGAACCTTCACAGCAGCGACAGCTTTATGAGGAGCATCAGCACTGCTCTGCCTGAGCAGAACCATCACCGCCATAGGTTGTCAAATAACCCGGATTTAACCCACACAGGTAAGTCCAATGGGGTGCAGGCATGTCCTCTATGCTTACAGCTTCCCGTGGGTGTTGGTTTGATACCGTTTGGGGACAGCCAAGGAGGCATCTGCAGGCAACAAAGGTAGGTGTGTGCTTGTGTGTGTGTTTCCTATGCAGATCCTAAGCCCAGTGTCACATGCAAGTAGGAGGAGTAAGAAGGGTTCCTGGCAAATCCGGGTTATGGATTGCATTTAAAAAGGCCCCGTGGGAGTGCAATGGGCCCCTGTCTTGCTGCTTAGCAATAATGGTATGGGTTTAGGTTCTGCTGTGTGTACTGGTGGTTGACTGCCCCCCAGCCCAGAGTGTGCATGGAAAATTGTCTGGCAGCCTCCCTGACAGCAAGCAGTGATAGTGCCCATGAAGGGGACCTTGTTGGGCCCGCCCCTTTCACGGTTATCGCTTCTCGGCCTTTTGGCTAAGATCAAGTGTAGTATCTGTTCTTATCAGTTTAATATCTGATACGTCCCCTATCTGGGGACCATATATTAAATGGATTTTTGAGAACGGGGGCCGATTTCGAAGCTTGCTTCCGTCGCCCTATGCATTGACCCGATATGGCAGTATCTTCGGGTACAGTGCACCACCCCCTTACAGGGTTAAAAAGAAAGATTCCTACTTTCATTGCTACCTGCTTGCTGGCTAGCCAGCTAGCCAGCCCTGTGGGCCTTGCTGCTGCAGCCAAAAAACAAAAGGTGGTGCTGCTGCTGCTGCTTCTGCTGCTTCTGCTGCTTCTGCTTGTGTCTGGCCGCTGTTGGAGCGTCCAGGCACAGGACTTCTGCTGCTGCTGACTAAATGGCCTCCTTAATTGGATCATTTGAGTAGCCAGCACACCTGTGCAGGTAGGGCATGACATGATAGGCAGCTGCCTTGATAGCGGGTGGGTGCTGAATGTTCCTAATTGACAAAATAAGATTAATGCTTATGAAGAAATATAAAATCTCATCCCTTCCCCAATATCGCGCCACACCCCTACCCCTTAATTCCCTGGTTGAACTTGATGGACATATGTCTTTTTTCGACCGTACTAACTATGTAACTATGTAACATAACATGGGGGGGTCTCCTGGCTGTTCACACAGGTGTGTCATTGCTGTACATTGACCATGCATTGCTTCTGTGGTATTGCAAAGGCAAAGACAAATGCTTCCAGCCATCCATTGCACTAATGGATTGGTCATCAGCTGGCTGTCTATGTCCCGCATCAATATAGACCAAAGTACAGAGGGTTAGGCTATGCTATTGTGCACCTACCTGATGCATCAGAAGGTGCGAGGCCCTTGCTAAATTCTGTGCACAGACTTTGAGATCTATACTTTAGACTGTATCTAAACCTGCTCCAACATGGACTGACATTCTGGCCTACTTTCAGCCGATGCGACTTGTCTGTCGCTGAACAGTCGCTTTTTATGTATTCAGCACCTATGTATAATGTTGTAAAAATGCTCTAGAAGCTAAAGTCGCAGAAATGTCACACATATTTGGCCTGCAACTTTCTGTGCGACAAATTCAGACAGGAAAAATCAGTATAAATCCTTAGAAAATTATCCCCCAGTGTCTCCATCTGCTGGCGGTATTGAATAAGCATTGCTGCACTGATGGGGTATGCATTAGACGAAAAAAAAGAAGAAAAAGAAGAATAATACGCCCAGAAAAGAGGCGAAAAGGAGAAAAACGTAAAAAAACGTGAAAAAAAAGTAAGAGGAAGAGAAGGGAAAAAAAGGTGGAAATGGGTTTAAAAGTGATTTCGGCGGAGAAATATATATATATATATATATATATATATATATATATATATATATATACGCGCACACACACACATATATATAAACGTATTCTCCGTTGAGATATTGCAGCCGCTGCTGTGTCCAGGCCCAGGAGCCTTAGCACTGTGCTGTGATGTCACTCAATACCACTGACATCACTAGGTGTAAACAACATCTCTCCTTTGCTGTGTATGTGACTATGGAGCTGTTTGGTGATGTCGTCTATTATGGCCTTCATAGAAGCAACAGGAGATTGTTGCATCCATCTAGAACCCTCAGAACTACAGTGCTATGATGTCACTCACTTCCACAGGCCTTGCAGAGTGTAAACAACAACAACCCAGCTTTGTTGTGTATGTAACCATAGGGATTTGTGATGTCACCTAGAACCTTCACAGCAGCGACAGCTTTATGAGGAGCATCAGCACTGCTCTGCCTGAGCAGAACCATCACCGCCATAGGTTGTCAAATAACCCGGATTTAACCCACACAGGTAAGTCCAATGGGGTGCAGGCATGTCCTCTATGCTTACAGCTTCCCGTGGGTGTTGGTTTGATACCGTTTGGGGACAGCCAAGGAGGCATCTGCAGGCAACAAAGGTAGGTGTGTGCTTGTGTGTGTGTTTCCTATGCAGATCCTAAGCCCAGTGTCACATGCAAGTAGGAGGAGTAAGAAGGGTTCCTGGCAAATCCGGGTTATGGATTGCATTTAAAAAGGCCCCGTGGGAGTGCAATGGGCCCCTGTCTTGCTGCTTAGCAATAATGGTATGGGTTTAGGTTCTGCTGTGTGTACTGGTGGTTGACTGCCCCCCAGCCCAGAGTGTGCATGGAAAATTGTCTGGCAGCCTCCCTGACAGCAAGCAGTGATAGTGCCCATGAAGGGGACCTTGTTGGGCCCGCCCCTTTCACGGTTATCGCTTCTCGGCCTTTTGGCTAAGATCAAGTGTAGTATCTGTTCTTATCAGTTTAATATCTGATACGTCCCCTATCTGGGGACCATATATTAAATGGATTTTTGAGAACGGGGGCCGATTTCGAAGCTTGCTTCCGTCGCCCTATGCATTGACCCGATATGGCAGTATCTTCGGGTACAGTGCACCACCCCCTTACAGGGTTAAAAAGAAAGATTCCTACTTTCATTGCTACCTGCTTGCTGGCTAGCCAGCTAGCCAGCCCTGTGGGCCTTGCTGCTGCAGCCAAAAAACAAAAGGTGGTGCTGCTGCTGCTGCTTCTGCTGCTTCTGCTTGTGTCTGGCCGCTGTTGGAGCGTCCAGGCACAGGACTTCTGCTGCTGCTGACTAAATGGCCTCCTTAATTGGATCATTTGAGTAGCCAGCACACCTGTGCAGGTAGGGCATGACATGATAGGCAGCTGCCTTGATAGCGGGTGGGTGCTGAATGTTCCTAATTGACAAAATAAGATTAATGCTTATGAAGAAATATAAAATCTCATCCCTTCCCCAATATCGCGCCACACCCCTACCCCTTAATTCCCTGGTTGAACTTGATGGACATATGTCTTTTTTTGACCGTACTAACTATGTAACTATGTAACATAACATGGGGGGGGGGGGGGGGGGGGGTCTCCTGGCTGTTCACACAGGTGTGTCATTGCTGTACATTGACCATGCATTGCTTCTGTGGTATTGCAAAGGCAAAGACAAATGCTTCCAGCCATCCATTGCACTAATGGATTGGTCATCAGCTGGCTGTCTATGTCCCGCATCAATATAGACCAAAGTACAGAGGGTTAGGCTATGCTATTGTGCACCTACCTGATGCATCAGAAGGTGCGAGGCCCTTGCTAAATTCTGTGCACAGACTTTGAGATCTATACTTTAGACTGTATCTAAACCTGCTCCAACATGGACTGACATTCTGGCCTACTTTCAGCCGATGCGACTTGTCTGTCGCTGAACAGTCGCTTTTTATGTATTCAGCACCTATGTATAATGTTGTAAAAATGCTCTAGAAGCTAAAGTCGCAGAAATGTCACACATATTTGGCCTGCAACTTTCTGTGCGACAAATTCAGACAGGAAAAATCAGTATAAATCCTTAGAAAATTATCCCCCAGTGTCTCCATCTGCTGGCGGTATTGAATAAGCATTGCTGCACTGATGGGGTATGCATTAGACGAAAAAAAAAGAAGAAAAAGAAGAATAATACGCCCAGAAAAGAGGCGAAAAGGAGAAAAACGTAAAAAAACGTGAAAAAAAAGTAAGAGGAAGAGAAGGGAAAAAAAGGTGGAAATGGGTTTAAAAGTGATTTCGGCGGAGAAATATATATATATATATATATATATATATATATATATATATATACGCGCACACACACACATATATATAAACGTATTCTCCGTTGAGATATTGCAGCCGCTGCTGTGTCCAGGCCCAGGAGCCTTAGCACTGTGCTGTGATGTCACTCAATACCACTGACATCACTAGGTGTAAACAACATCTCTCCTTTGCTGTGTATGTGACTATGGAGCTGTTTGGTGATGTCGTCTATTATGGCCTTCATAGAAGCAACAGGAGATTGTTGCATCCATCTAGAACCCTCAGAACTACAGTGCTATGATGTCACTGACTTCCACAGGCCTTGCAGAGTGTAAACAACAACAACCCAGCTTTGTTGTGTATGTAACCATAGGGATTTGTGATGTCACCTAGAACCTTCACAGCAGCGACAGCTTTATGAGGAGCATCAGCACTGCTCTGCCTGAGCAGAACCATCACCGCCATAGGTTGTCAAATAACCCGGATTTAACCCACACAGGTAAGTCCAATGGGGTGCAGGCATGTCCTCTATGCTTACAGCTTCCCGTGGGTGTTGGTTTGATACCGTTTGGGGACAGCCAAGGAGGCATCTGCAGGCAACAAAGGTAGGTGTGTGCTTGTGTGTGTGTTTCCTATGCAGATCCTAAGCCCAGTGTCACATGCAAGTAGGAGGAGTAAGAAGGGTTCCTGGCAAATCCGGGTTATGGATTGCATTTAAAAAGGCCCCGTGGGAGTGCAATGGGCCCCTGTCTTGCTGCTTAGCAATAATGGTATGGGTTTAGGTTCTGCTGTGTGTACTGGTGGTTGACTGCCCCCCAGCCCAGAGTGTGCATGGAAAATTGTCTGGCAGCCTCCCTGACAGCAAGCAGTGATAGTGCCCATGAAGGGGACCTTGTTGGGCCCGCCCCTTTCACGGTTATCGCTTCTCGGCCTTTTGGCTAAGATCAAGTGTAGTATCTGTTCTTATCAGTTTAATATCTGATACGTCCCCTATCTGGGGACCATATATTAAATGGATTTTTGAGAACGGGGGCCGATTTCGAAGCTTGCTTCCGTCGCCCTATGCATTGACCCGATATGGCAGTATCTTCGGGTACAGTGCACCACCCCCTTACAGGGTTAAAAAGAAAGATTCCTACTTTCATTGCTACCTGCTTGCTGGCTAGCCAGCTAGCCAGCCCTGTGGGCCTTGCTGCTGCAGCCAAAAAACAAAAGGTGGTGCTGCTGCTGCTGCTTCTGCTGCTTCTGCTTGTGTCTGGCCGCTGTTGGAGCGTCCAGGCACAGGACTTCTGCTGCTGCTGACTAAATGGCCTCCTTAATTGGATCATTTGAGTAGCCAGCACACCTGTGCAGGTAGGGCATGACATGATAGGCAGCTGCCTTGATAGCGGGTGGGTGCTGAATGTTCCTAATTGACAAAATAAGATTAATGCTTATGAAGAAATATAAAATCTCATCCCTTCCCCAATATCGCGCCACACCCCTACCCCTTAATTCCCTGGTTGAACTTGATGGACATATGTCTTTTTTCGACCGTACTAACTATGTAACTATGTAACATAACATGGGGGGGGGGGGGGGGGGGGTCTCCTGGCTGTTCACACAGGTGTGTCATTGCTGTACATTGACCATGCATTGCTTCTGTGGTATTGCAAAGGCAAAGACAAATGCTTCCAGCCATCCATTGCACTAATGGATTGGTCATCAGCTGGCTGTCTATGTCCCGCATCAATATAGACCAAAGTACAGAGGGTTAGGCTATGCTATTGTGCACCTACCTGATGCATCAGAAGGTGCGAGGCCCTTGCTAAATTCTGTGCACAGACTTTGAGATCTATACTTTAGACTGTATCTAAACCTGCTCCAACATGGACTGACATTCTGGCCTACTTTCAGCCGATGCGACTTGTCTGTCGCTGAACAGTCGCTTTTTATGTATTCAGCACCTATGTATAATGTTGTAAAAATGCTCTAGAAGCTAAAGTCGCAGAAATGTCACACATATTTGGCCTGCAACTTTCTGTGCGACAAATTCAGACAGGAAAAATCAGTATAAATCCTTAGAAAATTATCCCCCAGTGTCTCCATCTGCTGGCGGTATTGAATAAGCATTGCTGCACTGATGGGGTATGCATTAGACGAAAAAAAAGAAGAAAAAGAAGAATAATACGCCCAGAAAAGAGGCGAAAAGGAGAAAAACGTAAAAAAACGTGAAAAAAAAGTAAGAGGAAGAGAAGGGAAAAAAAGGTGGAAATGGGTTTAAAAGTGATTTCGGCGGAGAAATATATATATATATATATATATATATATATATATATATACGCGCACACACACACATATATATAAACGTATTCTCCGTTGAGATATTGCAGCCGCTGCTGTGTCCAGGCCCAGGAGCCTTAGCACTGTGCTGTGATGTCACTCAATACCACTGACATCACTAGGTGTAAACAACATCTCTCCTTTGCTGTGTATGTGACTATGGAGCTGTTTGGTGATGTCGTCTATTATGGCCTTCATAGAAGCAACAGGAGATTGTTGCATCCATCTAGAACCCTCAGAACTACAGTGCTATGATGTCACTCACTTCCACAGGCCTTGCAGAGTGTAAACAACAACAACCCAGCTTTGTTGTGTATGTAACCATAGGGATTTGTGATGTCACCTAGAACCTTCACAGCAGCGACAGCTTTATGAGGAGCATCAGCACTGCTCTGCCTGAGCAGAACCATCACCGCCATAGGTTGTCAAATAACCCGGATTTAACCCACACAGGTAAGTCCAATGGGGTGCAGGCATGTCCTCTATGCTTACAGCTTCCCGTGGGTGTTGGTTTGATACCGTTTGGGGACAGCCAAGGAGGCATCTGCAGGCAACAAAGGTAGGTGTGTGCTTGTGTGTGTGTTTCCTATGCAGATCCTAAGCCCAGTGTCACATGCAAGTAGGAGGAGTAAGAAGGGTTCCTGGCAAATCCGGGTTATGAATTGCATTTAAAAAGGCCCCGTGGGAGTGCAATGGGCCCCTGTCTTGCTGCTTAGCAATAATGGTATGGGTTTAGGTTCTGCTGTGTGTACTGGTGGTTGACTGCCCCCCAGCCCAGAGTGTGCATGGAAAATTGTCTGGCAGCCTCCCTGACAGCAAGCAGTGATAGTGCCCATGAAGGGGACCTTGTTGGGCCCGCCCCTTTCACGGTTATCGCTTCTCGGCCTTTTGGCTAAGATCAAGTGTAGTATCTGTTCTTATCAGTTTAATATCTGATACGTCCCCTATCTGGGGACCATATATTAAATGGATTTTTGAGAACGGGGGCCGATTTCGAAGCTTGCTTCCGTCGCCCTATGCATTGACCCGATATGGCAGTATCTTCGGGTACAGTGCACCACCCCCTTACAGGGTTAAAAAGAAAGATTCCTACTTTCATTGCTACCTGCTTGCTGGCTAGCCAGCTAGCCAGCCCTGTGGGCCTTGCTGCTGCAGCCAAAAAACAAAAGGTGGTGCTGCTGCTGCTGCTTCTGCTGCTTCTGCTTGTGTCTGGCCGCTGTTGGAGCGTCCAGGCACAGGACTTCTGCTGCTGCTGACTAAATGGCCTCCTTAATTGGATCATTTGAGTAGCCAGCACACCTGTGCAGGTAGGGCATGACATGATAGGCAGCTGCCTTGATAGCGGGTGGGTGCTGAATGTTCCTAATTGACAAAATAAGATTAATGCTTATGAAGAAATATAAAATCTCATCCCTTCCCCAATATCGCGCCACACCCCTACCCCTTAATTCCCTGGTTGAACTTGATGGACATATGTCTTTTTTCGACCGTACTAACTATGTAACTATGTAACATAACATGGGGGGGGGGGGGGGGGGGGTCTCCTGGCTGTTCACACAGGTGTGTCATTGCTGTACATTGACCATGCATTGCTTCTGTGGTATTGCAAAGGCAAAGACAAATGCTTCCAGCCATCCATTGCACTAATGGATTGGTCATCAGCTGGCTGTCTATGTCCCGCATCAATATAGACCAAAGTACAGAGGGTTAGGCTATGCTATTGTGCACCTACCTGATGCATCAGAAGGTGCGAGGCCCTTGCTAAATTCTGTGCACAGACTTTGAGATCTATACTTTAGACTGTATCTAAACCTGCTCCAACATGGACTGACATTCTGGCCTACTTTCAGCCGATGCGACTTGTCTGTCGCTGAACAGTCGCTTTTTATGTATTCAGCACCTATGTATAATGTTGTAAAAATGCTCTAGAAGCTAAAGTCGCAGAAATGTCACACATATTTGGCCTGCAACTTTCTGTGCGACAAATTCAGACAGGAAAAATCAGTATAAATCCTTAGAAAATTATCCCCCAGTGTCTCCATCTGCTGGCGGTATTGAATAAGCATTGCTGCACTGATGGGGTATGCATTAGACGAAAAAAAAGAAGAAAAAGAAGAATAATACGCCCAGAAAAGAGGCGAAAAGGAGAAAAACGTAAAAAAACGTGAAAAAAAAGTAAGAGGAAGAGAAGGGAAAAAAAGGTGGAAATGGGTTTAAAAGTGATTTCGGCGGAGAAATATATATATATATATATATATATATATATATATATATATATATACGCGCACACACACACATATATATAAACGTATTCTCCGTTGAGATATTGCAGCCGCTGCTGTGTCCAGGCCCAGGAGCCTTAGCACTGTGCTGTGATGTCACTCAATACCACTGACATCACTAGGTGTAAACAACATCTCTCCTTTGCTGTGTATGTGACTATGGAGCTGTTTGGTGATGTCGTCTATTATGGCCTTCATAGAAGCAACAGGAGATTGTTGCATCCATCTAGAACCCTCAGAACTACAGTGCTATGATGTCACTCACTTCCACAGGCCTTGCAGAGTGTAAACAACAACAACCCAGCTTTGTTGTGTATGTAACCATAGGGATTTGTGATGTCACCTAGAACCTTCACAGCAGCGACAGCTTTATGAGGAGCATCAGCACTGCTCTGCCTGAGCAGAACCATCACCGCCATAGGTTGTCAAATAACCCGGATTTAACCCACACAGGTAAGTCCAATGGGGTGCAGGCATGTCCTCTATGCTTACAGCTTCCCGTGGGTGTTGGTTTGATACCGTTTGGGGACAGCCAAGGAGGCATCTGCAGGCAACAAAGGTAGGTGTGTGCTTGTGTGTGTGTTTCCTATGCAGATCCTAAGCCCAGTGTCACATGCAAGTAGGAGGAGTAAGAAGGGTTCCTGGCAAATCCGGGTTATGGATTGCATTTAAAAAGGCCCCGTGGGAGTGCAATGGGCCCCTGTCTTGCTGCTTAGCAATAATGGTATGGGTTTAGGTTCTGCTGTGTGTACTGGTGGTTGACTGCCCCCCAGCCCAGAGTGTGCATGGAAAATTGTCTGGCAGCCTCCCTGACAGCAAGCAGTGATAGTGCCCATGAAGGGGACCTTGTTGGGCCCGCCCCTTTCACGGTTATCGCTTCTCGGCCTTTTGGCTAAGATCAAGTGTAGTATCTGTTCTTATCAGTTTAATATCTGATACGTCCCCTATCTGGGGACCATATATTAAATGGATTTTTGAGAACGGGGGCCGATTTCGAAGCTTGCTTCCGTCGCCCTATGCATTGACCCGATATGGCAGTATCTTCGGGTACAGTGCACCACCCCCTTACAGGGTTAAAAAGAAAGATTCCTACTTTCATTGCTACCTGCTTGCTGGCTAGCCAGCTAGCCAGCCCTGTGGGCCTTGCTGCTGCAGCCAAAAAACAAAAGGTGGTGCTGCTGCTGCTGCTTCTGCTGCTTCTGCTTGTGTCTGGCCGCTGTTGGAGCGTCCAGGCACAGGACTTCTGCTGCTGCTGACTAAATGGCCTCCTTAATTGGATCATTTGAGTAGCCAGCACACCTGTGCAGGTAGGGCATGACATGATAGGCAGCTGCCTTGATAGCGGGTGGGTGCTGAATGTTCCTAATTGACAAAATAAGATTAATGCTTATGAAGAAATATAAAATCTCATCCCTTCCCCAATATCGCGCCACACCCCTACCCCTTAATTCCCTGGTTGAACTTGATGGACATATGTCTTTTTTCGACCGTACTAACTATGTAACTATGTAACATAACATGGGGGGGGGGGGGGGGGGGTCTCCTGGCTGTTCACACAGGTGTGTCATTGCTGTACATTGACCATGCATTGCTTCTGTGGTATTGCAAAGGCAAAGACAAATGCTTCCAGCCATCCATTGCACTAATGGATTGGTCATCAGCTGGCTGTCTATGTCCCGCATCAATATAGACCAAAGTACAGAGGGTTAGGCTATGCTATTGTGCACCTACCTGATGCATCAGAAGGTGCGAGGCCCTTGCTAAATTCTGTGCACAGACTTTGAGATCTATACTTTAGACTGTATCTAAACCTGCTCCAACATGGACTGACATTCTGGCCTACTTTCAGCCGATGCGACTTGTCTGTCGCTGAACAGTCGCTTTTTATGTATTCAGCACCTATGTATAATGTTGTAAAAATGCTCTAGAAGCTAAAGTCGCAGAAATGTCACACATATTTGGCCTGCAACTTTCTGTGCGACAAATTCAGACAGGAAAAATCAGTATAAATCCTTAGAAAATTATCCCCCAGTGTCTCCATCTGCTGGCGGTATTGAATAAGCATTGCTGCACTGATGGGGTATGCATTAGACGAAAAAAAAGAAGAAAAAGAAGAATAATACGCCCAGAAAAGAGGCGAAAAGGAGAAAAACGTAAAAAAACGTGAAAAAAAAGTAAGAGGAAGAGAAGGGAAAAAAAGGTGGAAATGGGTTTAAAAGTGATTTCGGCGGAGAAATATATATATATATATATATATATATATATATATATATATATATATACGCGCACACACACACATATATATAAACGTATTCTCCGTTGAGATATTGCAGCCGCTGCTGTGTCCAGGCCCAGGAGCCTTAGCACTGTGCTGTGATGTCACTCAATACCACTGACATCACTAGGTGTAAACAACATCTCTCCTTTGCTGTGTATGTGACTATGGAGCTGTTTGGTGATGTCGTCTATTATGGCCTTCATAGAAGCAACAGGAGATTGTTGCATCCATCTAGAACCCTCAGAACTACAGTGCTATGATGTCACTCACTTCCACAGGCCTTGCAGAGTGTAAACAACAACAACCCAGCTTTGTTGTGTATGTAACCATAGGGATTTGTGATGTCACCTAGAACCTTCACAGCAGCGACAGCTTTATGAGGAGCATCAGCACTGCTCTGCCTGAGCAGAACCATCACCGCCATAGGTTGTCAAATAACCCGGATTTAACCCACACAGGTAAGTCCAATGGGGTGCAGGCATGTCCTCTATGCTTACAGCTTCCCGTGGGTGTTGGTTTGATACCGTTTGGGGACAGCCAAGGAGGCATCTGCAGGCAACAAAGGTAGGTGTGTGCTTGTGTGTGTGTTTCCTATGCAGATCCTAAGCCCAGTGTCACATGCAAGTAGGAGGAGTAAGAAGGGTTCCTGGCAAATCCGGGTTATGGATTGCATTTAAAAAGGCCCCGTGGGAGTGCAATGGGCCCCTGTCTTGCTGCTTAGCAATAATGGTATGGGTTTAGGTTCTGCTGTGTGTACTGGTGGTTGACTGCCCCCCAGCCCAGAGTGTGCATGGAAAATTGTCTGGCAGCCTCCCTGACAGCAAGCAGTGATAGTGCCCATGAAGGGGACCTTGTTGGGCCCGCCCCTTTCACGGTTATCGCTTCTCGGCCTTTTGGCTAAGATCAAGTGTAGTATCTGTTCTTATCAGTTTAATATCTGATACGTCCCCTATCTGGGGACCATATATTAAATGGATTTTTGAGAACGGGGGCCGATTTCGAAGCTTGCTTCCGTCGCCCTATGCATTGACCCGATATGGCAGTATCTTCGGGTACAGTGCACCACCCCCTTACAGGGTTAAAAAGAAAGATTCCTACTTTCATTGCTACCTGCTTGCTGGCTAGCCAGCTAGCCAGCCCTGTGGGCCTTGCTGCTGCAGCCAAAAAACAAAAGGTGGTGCTGCTGCTGCTGCTTCTGCTGCTTCTGCTTGTGTCTGGCCGCTGTTGGAGCGTCCAGGCACAGGACTTCTGCTGCTGCTGACTAAATGGCCTCCTTAATTGGATCATTTGAGTAGCCAGCACACCTGTGCAGGTAGGGCATGACATGATAGGCAGCTGCCTTGATAGCGGGTGGGTGCTGAATGTTCCTAATTGACAAAATAAGATTAATGCTTATGAAGAAATATAAAATCTCATCCCTTCCCCAATATCGCGCCACACCCCTACCCCTTAATTCCCTGGTTGAACTTGATGGACATATGTCTTTTTTCGACCGTACTAACTATGTAACTATGTAACATAACATGGGGGGGGGGGGGGGGTCTCCTGGCTGTTCACACAGGTGTGTCATTGCTGTACATTGACCATGCATTGCTTCTGTGGTATTGCAAAGGCAAAGACAAATGCTTCCAGCCATCCATTGCACTCATGGATTGGTCATCAGCTGGCTGTCTATGTCCCGCATCAATATAGACCAAAGTACAGAGGGTTAGGCTATGCTATTGTGCACCTACCTGATGCATCAGAAGGTGCGAGGCCCTTGCTAAATTCTGTGCACAGACTTTGAGATCTATACTTTAGACTGTATCTAAACCTGCTCCAACATGGACTGACATTCTGGCCTACTTTCAGCCGATGCGACTTGTCTGTCGCTGAACAGTCGCTTTTTATGTATTCAGCACCTATGTATAATGTTGTAAAAATGCTCTAGAAGCTAAAGTCGCAGAAATGTCACACATATTTGGCCTGCAACTTTCTGTGCGACAAATTCAGACAGGAAAAATCAGTATAAATCCTTAGAAAATTATCCCCCAGTGTCTCCATCTGCTGGCGGTATTGAATAAGCATTGCTGCACTGATGGGGTATGCATTAGACGAAAAAAAAGAAGAAAAAGAAGAATAATACGCCCAGAAAAGAGGCGAAAAGGAGAAAAACGTAAAAAAACGTGAAAAAAAAGTAAGAGGAAGAGAAGGGAAAAAAAGGTGGAAATGGGTTTAAAAGTGATTTCGGCGGAGAATATATATATATATATATATATATATATATATATATATATATATACGCGCACACACACACATATATATAAACGTATTCTCCGTTGAGATATTGCAGCCGCTGCTGTGTCCAGGCCCAGGAGCCTTAGCACTGTGCTGTGATGTCACTCAATACCACTGACATCACTAGGTGTAAACAACATCTCTCCTTTGCTGTGTATGTGACTATGGAGCTGTTTGGTGATGTCGTCTATTATGGCCTTCATAGAAGCAACAGGAGATTGTTGCATCCATCTAGAACCCTCAGAACTACAGTGCTATGATGTCACTCACTTCCACAGGCCTTGCAGAGTGTAAACAACAACAACCCAGCTTTGTTGTGTATGTAACCATAGGGATTTGTGATGTCACCCTAGAACCTTCACAGCAGCGACAGCTTTATGAGGAGCATCAGCACTGCTCTGCCTGAGCAGAACCATCACCGCCATAGGTTGTCAAATAACCCGGATTTAACCCACACAGGTAAGTCCAATGGGGTGCAGGCATGTCCTCTATGCTTACAGCTTCCCGTGGGTGTTGGTTTGATACCGTTTGGGGACAGCCAAGGAGGCATCTGCAGGCAACAAAGGTAGGTGTGTGCTTGTGTGTGTGTTTCCTATGCAGATCCTAAGCCCAGTGTCACATGCAAGTAGGAGGAGTAAGAAGGGTTCCTGGCAAATCCGGGTTATGAATTGCATTTAAAAAGGCCCCGTGGGAGTGCAATGGGCCCCTGTCTTGCTGCTTAGCAATAATGGTATGGGTTTAGGTTCTGCTGTGTGTACTGGTGGTTGACTGCCCCCCAGCCCAGAGTGTGCATGGAAAATTGTCTGGCAGCCTCCCTGACAGCAAGCAGTGATAGTGCCCATGAAGGGGACCTTGTTGGGCCCGCCCCTTTCACGGTTATCGCTTCTCGGCCTTTTGGCTAAGATCAAGTGTAGTATCTGTTCTTATCAGTTTAATATCTGATACGTCCCCTATCTGGGGACCATATATTAAATGGATTTTTGAGAACGGGGGCCGATTTCGAAGCTTGCTTCCGTCGCCCTATGCATTGACCCGATATGGCAGTATCTTCGGGTACAGTGCACCACCCCCTTACAGGGTTAAAAAGAAAGATTCCTACTTTCATTGCTACCTGCTTGCTGGCTAGCCAGCTAGCCAGCCCTGTGGGCCTTGCTGCTGCAGCCAAAAAACAAAAGGTGGTGCTGCTGCTGCTGCTTCTGCTGCTTCTGCTTGTGTCTGGCCGCTGTTGGAGCGTCCAGGCACAGGACTTCTGCTGCTGCTGACTAAATGGCCTCCTTAATTGGATCATTTGAGTAGCCAGCACACCTGTGCAGGTAGGGCATGACATGATAGGCAGCTGCCTTGATAGCGGGTGGGTGCTGAATGTTCCTAATTGACAAAATAAGATTAATGCTTATGAAGAAATATAAAATCTCATCCCTTCCCCAATATCGCGCCACACCCCTACCCCTTAATTCCCTGGTTGAACTTGATGGACATATGTCTTTTTTCGACCGTGCTAACTATGTAACTATGTAACATAACATGGGGGGGGGGGGGGTCTCCTGGCTGTTCACACAGGTGTGTCATTGCTGTACATTGACCATGCATTGCTTCTGTGGTATTGCAAAGGCAAAGACAAATGCTTCCAGCCATCCATTGCACTAATGGATTGGTCATCAGCTGGCTGTCTATGTCCCGCATCAATATAGACCAAAGTACAGAGGGTTAGGCTATGCTATTGTGCACCTACCTGATGCATCAGAAGGTGCGAGGCCCTTGCTAAATTCTGTGCACAGACTTTGAGATCTATACTTTAGACTGTATCTAAACCTGCTCCAACATGGACTGACATTCTGGCCTACTTTCAGCCGATGCGACTTGTCTGTCGCTGAACAGTCGCTTTTTATGTATTCAGCACCTATGTATAATGTTGTAAAAATGCTCTAGAAGCTAAAGTCGCAGAAATGTCACACATATTTGGCCTGCAACTTTCTGTGCGACAAATTCAGACAGGAAAAATCAGTATAAATCCTTAGAAAATTATCCCCCAGTGTCTCCATCTGCTGGCGGTATTGAATAAGCATTGCTGCACTGATGGGGTATGCATTAGACGAAAAAAAAGAAGAAAAAGAAGAATAATACGCCCAGAAAAGAGGCGAAAAGGAGAAAAACGTAAAAAAACGTGAAAAAAAAGTAAGAGGAAGAGAAGGGAAAAAAAGGTGGAAATGGGTTTAAAAGTGATTTCGGCGGAGAAATATATATATATATATATATATATATATATATATATATATACGCGCACACACACACATATATATAAACGTATTCTCCGTTGAGATATTGCAGCCGCTGCTGTGTCCAGGCCCAGGAGCCTTAGCACTGTGCTGTGATGTCACTCAATACCACTGACATCACTAGGTGTAAACAACATCTCTCCTTTGCTGTGTATGTGACTATGGAGCTGTTTGGTGATGTCGTCTATTATGGCCTTCATAGAAGCAACAGGAGATTGTTGCATCCATCTAGAACCCTCAGAACTACAGTGCTATGATGTCACTCACTTCCACAGGCCTTGCAGAGTGTAAACAACAACAACCCAGCTTTGTTGTGTATGTAACCATAGGGATTTGTGATGTCACCTAGAACCTTCACAGCAGCGACAGCTTTATGAGGAGCATCAGCACTGCTCTGCCTGAGCAGAACCATCACCGCCATAGGTTGTCAAATAACCCGGATTTAACCCACACAGGTAAGTCCAATGGGGTGCAGGCATGTCCTCTATGCTTACAGCTTCCCGTGGGTGTTGGTTTGATACCGTTTGGGGACAGCCAAGGAGGCATCTGCAGGCAACAAAGGTAGGTGTGTGCTTGTGTGTGTGTTTCCTATGCAGATCCTAAGCCCAGTGTCACATGCAAGTAGGAGGAGTAAGAAGGGTTCCTGGCAAATCCGGGTTATGGATTGCATTTAAAAAGGCCCCGTGGGAGTGCAATGGGCCCCTGTCTTGCTGCTTAGCAATAATGGTATGGGTTTAGGTTCTGCTGTGTGTACTGGTGGTTGACTGCCCCCCAGCCCAGAGTGTGCATGGAAAATTGTCTGGCAGCCTCCCTGACAGCAAGCAGTGATAGTGCCCATGAAGGGGACCTTGTTGGGCCCGCCCCTTTCACGGTTATCGCTTCTCGGCCTTTTGGCTAAGATCAAGTGTAGTATCTGTTCTTATCAGTTTAATATCTGATACGTCCCCTATCTGGGGACCATATATTAAATGGATTTTTGAGAACGGGGGCCGATTTCGAAGCTTGCTTCCGTCGCCCTATGCATTGACCCGATATGGCAGTATCTTCGGGTACAGTGCACCACCCCCTTACAGGGTTAAAAAGAAAGATTCCTACTTTCATTGCTACCTGCTTGCTGGCTAGCCAGCTAGCCAGCCCTGTGGGCCTTGCTGCTGCAGCCAAAAAACAAAAGGTGGTGCTGCTGCTGCTGCTTCTGCTGCTTCTGCTTGTGTCTGGCCGCTGTTGGAGCGTCCAGGCACAGGACTTCTGCTGCTGCTGACTAAATGGCCTCCTTAATTGGATCATTTGAGTAGCCAGCACACCTGTGCAGGTAGGGCATGACATGATAGGCAGCTGCCTTGATAGCGGGTGGGTGCTGAATGTTCCTAATTGACAAAATAAGATTAATGCTTATGAAGAAATATAAAATCTCATCCCTTCCCCAATATCGCGCCACACCCCTACCCCTTAATTCCCTGGTTGAACTTGATGGACATATGTCTTTTTTCGACCGTACTAACTATGTAACTATGTAACATAACATGGGGGGGGGGGGGGGGGGGGGTCTCCTGGCTGTTCACACAGGTGTGTCATTGCTGTACATTGACCATGCATTGCTTCTGTGGTATTGCAAAGGCAAAGACAAATGCTTCCAGCCATCCATTGCACTAATGGATTGGTCATCAGCTGGCTGTCTATGTCCCGCATCAATATAGACCAAAGTACAGAGGGTTAGGCTATGCTATTGTGCACCTACCTGATGCATCAGAAGGTGCGAGGCCCTTGCTAAATTCTGTGCACAGACTTTGAGATCTATACTTTAGACTGTATCTAAACCTGCTCCAACATGGACTGACATTCTGGCCTACTTTCAGCCGATGCGACTTGTCTGTCGCTGAACAGTCGCTTTTTATGTATTCAGCACCTATGTATAATGTTGTAAAAATGCTCTAGAAGCTAAAGTCGCAGAAATGTCACACATATTTGGCCTGCAACTTTCTGTGCGACAAATTCAGACAGGAAAAATCAGTATAAATCCTTAGAAAATTATCCCCCAGTGTCTCCATCTGCTGGCGGTATTGAATAAGCATTGCTGCACTGATGGGGTATGCATTAGACGAAAAAAAAGAAGAAAAAGAAGAATAATACGCCCAGAAAAGAGGCGAAAAGGAGAAAAACGTAAAAAAACGTGAAAAAAAAGTAAGAGGAAGAGAAGGGAAAAAAAGGTGGAAATGGGTTTAAAAGTGATTTCGGCGGAGAAATATATATATATATATATATATATATATATATATATATATATATATATACGCGCACACACACACATATATATAAACGTATTCTCCGTTGAGATATTGCAGCCGCTGCTGTGTCCAGGCCCAGGAGCCTTAGCACTGTGCTGTGATGTCACTCAATACCACTGACATCACTAGGTGTAAACAACATCTCTCCTTTGCTGTGTATGTGACTATGGAGCTGTTTGGTGATGTCGTCTATTATGGCCTTCATAGAAGCAACAGGAGATTGTTGCATCCATCTAGAACCCTCAGAACTACAGTGCTATGATGTCACTGACTTCCACAGGCCTTGCAGAGTGTAAACAACAACAACCCAGCTTTGTTGTGTATGTAACCATAGGGATTTGTGATGTCACCTAGAACCTTCACAGCAGCGACAGCTTTATGAGGAGCATCAGCACTGCTCTGCCTGAGCAGAACCATCACCGCCATAGGTTGTCAAATAACCCGGATTTAACCCACACAGGTAAGTCCAATGGGGTGCAGGCATGTCCTCTATGCTTACAGCTTCCCGTGGGTGTTGGTTTGATACCGTTTGGGGACAGCCAAGGAGGCATCTGCAGGCAACAAAGGTAGGTGTGTGCTTGTGTGTGTGTTTCCTATGCAGATCCTAAGCCCAGTGTCACATGCAAGTAGGAGGAGTAAGAAGGGTTCCTGGCAAATCCGGGTTATGGATTGCATTTAAAAAGGCCCCGTGGGAGTGCAATGGGCCCCTGTCTTGCTGCTTAGCAATAATGGTATGGGTTTAGGTTCTGCTGTGTGTACTGGTGGTTGACTGCCCCCCAGCCCAGAGTGTGCATGGAAAATTGTCTGGCAGCCTCCCTGACAGCAAGCAGTGATAGTGCCCATGAAGGGGACCTTGTTGGGCCCGCCCCTTTCACGGTTATCGCTTCTCGGCCTTTTGGCTAAGATCAAGTGTAGTATCTGTTCTTATCAGTTTAATATCTGATACGTCCCCTATCTGGGGACCATATATTAAATGGATTTTTGAGAACGGGGGGCCGATTTCGAAGCTTGCTTCCGTCGCCCTATGCATTGACCCGATATGGCAGTATCTTCGGGTACAGTGCACCACCCCCTTACAGGGTTAAAAAGAAAGATTCCTACTTTCATTGCTACCTGCTTGCTGGCTAGCCAGCTAGCCAGCCCTGTGGGCCTTGCTGCTGCAGCCAAAAAACAAAAGGTGGTGCTGCTGCTGCTGCTTCTGCTGCTTCTGCTTGTGTCTGGCCGCTGTTGGAGCGTCCAGGCACAGGACTTCTGCTGCTGCTGACTAAATGGCCTCCTTAATTGGATCATTTGAGTAGCCAGCACACCTGTGCAGGTAGGGCATGACATGATAGGCAGCTGCCTTGATAGCGGGTGGTGCTGAATGTTCCTAATGACAAAATAAGATTAATGCTTATGAAGAAATATAAAATCTCATCCCTTCCCCAATATCGCGCCACACCCCTACCCCTTAATTCCCTGGTTGAACTTGATGGACATATGTCTTTTTTCGACCGTACTAACTATGTAACTATGTAACATAACATGGGGGGTCTCCTGGCTGTTCACACAGGTGTGTCATTGCTGTACATTGACCATGCATTGCTTCTGTGGTATTGCAAAGGCAAAGACAAATGCTTCCAGCCATCCATTGCACTAATGGATTGGTCATCAGCTGGCTGTCTATGTCCCGCATCAATATAGACCAAAGTACAGAGGGTTAGGCTATGCTATTGTGCACCTACCTGATGCATCAGAAGGTGCGAGGCCCTTGCTAAATTCTGTGCACAGACTTTGAGATCTATACTTTAGACTGTATCTAAACCTGCTCCAACATGGACTGACATTCTGGCCTACTTTCAGCCGATGCGACTTGTCTGTCGCTGAACAGTCGCTTTTTATGTATTCAGCACCTATGTATAATGTTGTAAAAATGCTCTAGAAGCTAAAGTCGCAGAAATGTCACACATATTTGGCCTGCAACTTTCTGTGCGACAAATTCAGACAGGAAAAATCAGTATAAATCCTTAGAAAATTATCCCCCAGTGTCTCCATCTGCTGGCGGTATTGAATAAGCATTGCTGCACTGATGGGGTATGCATTAGACGAAAAAAAAGAAGAAAAAGAAGAATAATACGCCCAGAAAAGAGGCGAAAAGGAGAAAAACGTAAAAAAACGTGAAAAAAAAGTAAGAGGAAGAGAAGGGAAAAAAAGGTGGAAATGGGTTTAAAAGTGATTTCGGCGGAGAAATATATATATATATATATATATATATATATATATATATATATATATACGCGCACACACACACATATATATAAACGTATTCTCCGTTGAGATATTGCAGCCGCTGCTGTGTCCAGGCCCAGGAGCCTTAGCACTGTGCTGTGATGTCACTCAATACCACTGACATCACTAGGTGTAAACAACATCTCTCCTTTGCTGTGTATGTGACTATGGAGCTGTTTGGTGATGTCGTCTATTATGGCCTTCATAGAAGCAACAGGAGATTGTTGCATCCATCTAGAACCCTCAGAACTACAGTGCTATGATGTCACTCACTTCCACAGGCCTTGCAGAGTGTAAACAACAACAACCCAGCTTTGTTGTGTATGTAACCATAGGGATTTGTGATGTCACCTAGAACCTTCACAGCAGCGACAGCTTTATGAGGAGCATCAGCACTGCTCTGCCTGAGCAGAACCATCACCGCCATAGGTTGTCAAATAACCCGGATTTAACCCACACAGGTAAGTCCAATGGGGTGCAGGCATGTCCTCTATGCTTACAGCTTCCCGTGGGTGTTGGTTTGATACCGTTTGGGGACAGCCAAGGAGGCATCTGCAGGCAACAAAGGTAGGTGTGTGCTTGTGTGTGTGTTTCCTATGCAGATCCTAAGCCAGTGTCACATGCAAGTAGGAGGAGTAAGAAGGGTTCCTGGCAAATCCGGGTTATGGATTGCATTTAAAAAGGCCCCGTGGGAGTGCAATGGGCCCCTGTCTTGCTGCTTAGCAATAATGGTATGGGTTTAGGTTCTGCTGTGTGTACTGGTGGTTGACTGCCCCCCAGCCCAGAGTGTGCATGGAAAATTGTCTGGCAGCCTCCCTGACAGCAAGCAGTGATAGTGCCCATGAAGGGGACCTTGTTGGGCCCCGCCCCTTTCACGGTTATCGCTTCTCGGCCTTTTGGCTAAGATCAAGTGTAGTATCTGTTCTTATCAGTTTAATATCTGATACGTCCCCTATCTGGGGACCATATATTAAATGGATTTTTGAGAACGGGGGCCGATTTCGAAGCTTGCTTCCGTCGCCCTATGCATTGACCCGATATGGCAGTATCTTCGGGTACAGTGCACCACCCCCTTACAGGGTTAAAAAGAAAGATTCCTACTTTCATTGCTACCTGCTTGCTGGCTAGCCAGCTAGCCAGCCCTGTGGGCCTTGCTGCTGCAGCCAAAAAACAAAAGGTGGTGCTGCTGCTGCTGCTTCTGCTGCTTCTGCTTGTGTCTGGCCGCTGTTGGAGCGTCCAGGCACAGGACTTCTGCTGCTGCTGACTAAATGGCCTCCTTAATTGGATCATTTGAGTAGCCAGCACACCTGTGCAGGTAGGGCATGACATGATAGGCAGCTGCCTTGATAGCGGGTGGGTGCTGAATGTTCCTAATTGACAAAATAAGATTAATGCTTATGAAGAAATATAAAATCTCATCCCTTCCCCAATATCGCGCCACACCCCTACCCCTTAATTCCCTGGTTGAACTTGATGGACATATGTCTTTTTTCGACCGTACTAACTATGTAACTATGTAACATAACATGGGGGGGGGGGGGGGGTCTCCTGGCTGTTCACACAGGTGTGTCATTGCTGTACATTGACCATGCATTGCTTCTGTGGTATTGCAAAGGCAAAGACAAATGCTTCCAGCCATCCATTGCACTAATGGATTGGTCATCAGCTGGCTGTCTATGTCCCGCATCAATATAGACCAAAGTACAGAGGGTTAGGCTATGCTATTGTGCACCTACCTGATGCATCAGAAGGTGCGAGGCCCTTGCTAAATTCTGTGCACCAGACTTTGAGATCTATACTTTAGACTGTATCTAAACCTGCTCCAACATGGACTGACATTCTGGCCTACTTTCAGCCGATGCGACTTGTCTGTCGCTGAACAGTCGCTTTTTATGTATTCAGCACCTATGTATAATGTTGTAAAAATGCTCTAGAAGCTAAAGTCGCAGAAATGTCACACATATTTGGCCTGCAACTTTCTGTGCGACAAATTCAGACAGGAAAAATCAGTATAAATCCTTAGAAAATTATCCCCCAGTGTCTCCATCTGCTGGCGGTATTGAATAAGCATTGCTGCACTGATGGGGTATGCATTAGACGAAAAAAAAGAAGAAAAAGAAGAATAATACGCCCAGAAAAGAGGCGAAAAGGAGAAAAACGTAAAAAAACGTGAAAAAAAAGTAAGAGGAAGAGAAGGGAAAAAAAGGTGGAAATGGGTTTAAAAGTGATTTCGGCGGAGAAATATATATATATATATATATATATATATATATATATATATATATATATATACGCGCACACACACACATATATATAAACGTATTCTCCGTTGAGATATTGCAGCCGCTGCTGTGTCCAGGCCCAGGAGCCTTAGCACTGTGCTGTGATGTCACTCAATACCACTGACATCACTAGGTGTAAACAACATCTCTCCTTTGCTGTGTATGTGACTATGGAGCTGTTTGGTGATGTCGTCTATTATGGCCTTCATAGAAGCAACAGGAGATTGTTGCATCCATCTAGAACCCTCAGAACTACAGTGCTATGATGTCACTCACTTCCACAGGCCTTGCAGAGTGTAAACAACAACAACCCAGCTTTGTTGTGTATGTAACCATAGGGATTTGTGATGTCACCTAGAACCTTCACAGCAGCGACTGCTTTATGAGGAGCATCAGCACTGCTCTGCCTGAGCAGAACCATCACCGCCATAGGTTGTCAAATAACCCGGATTTAACCCACACAGGTAAGTCCAATGGGGTGCAGGCATGTCCTCTATGCTTACAGCTTCCCGTGGGTGTTGGTTTGATACCGTTTGGGGACAGCCAAGGAGGCATCTGCAGGCAACAAAGGTAGGTGTGTGCTTGTGTGTGTGTTTCCTATGCAGATCCTAAGCCCAGTGTCACATGCAAGTAGGAGGAGTAAGAAGGGTTCCTGGCAAATCCGGGTTATGGATTGCATTTAAAAAGGCCCCGTGGGAGTGCAATGGGCCCCTGTCTTGCTGCTTAGCAATAATGGTATGGGTTTAGGTTCTGCTGTGTGTACTGGTGGTTGACTGCCCCCCAGCCCAGAGTGTGCATGGAAAATTGTCTGGCAGCCTCCCTGACAGCAAGCAGTGATAGTGCCCATGAAGGGGACCTTGTTGGGCCCGCCCCTTTCACGGTTATCGCTTCTCGGCCTTTTGGCTAAGATCAAGTGTAGTATCTGTTCTTATCAGTTTAATATCTGATACGTCCCCTATCTGGGGACCATATATTAAATGGATTTTTGAGAACGGGGGCCGATTTCGAAGCTTGCTTCCGTCGCCCTATGCATTGACCCGATATGGCAGTATCTTCGGGTACAGTGCACCACCCCCTTACAGGGTTAAAAAGAAAGATTCCTACTTTCATTGCTACCTGCTTGCTGGCTAGCCAGCTAGCCAGCCCTGTGGGCCTTGCTGCTGCAGCCAAAAAACAAAAGGTGGTGCTGCTGCTGCTGCTTCTGCTGCTTCTGCTTGTGTCTGGCCGCTGTTGGAGCGTCCAGGCACAGGACTTCTGCTGCTGCTGACTAAATGGCCTCCTTAATTGGATCATTTGAGTAGCCAGCACACCTGTGCAGGTAGGGCATGACATGATAGGCAGCTGCCTTGATAGCGGGTGGGTGCTGAATGTTCCTAATTGACAAAATAAGATTAATGCTTATGAAGAAATATAAAATCTCATCCCTTCCCCAATATCGCGCCACACCCCTACCCCTTAATTCCCTGGTTGAACTTGATGGACATATGTCTTTTTTCGACCGTACTAACTATGTAACTATGTAACATAACATGGGGGGGGGGGGGGGTCTCCTGGCTGTTCACACAGGTGTGTCATTGCTGTACATTGACCATGCATTGCTTCTGTGGTATTGCAAAGGCAAAGACAAATGCTTCCAGCCATCCATTGCACTAATGGATTGGTCATCAGCTGGCTGTCTATGTCCCGCATCAATATAGACCAAAGTACAGAGGGTTAGGCTATGCTATTGTGCACCTACCTGATGCATCAGAAGGTGCGAGGCCCTTGCTAAATTCTGTGCACAGACTTTGAGATCTATACTTTAGACTGTATCTAAACCTGCTCCAACATGGACTGACATTCTGGCCTACTTTCAGCCGATGCGACTTGTCTGTCGCTGAACAGTCGCTTTTTATGTATTCAGCACCTATGTATAATGTTGTAAAAATGCTCTAGAAGCTAAAGTCGCAGAAATGTCACACATATTTGGCCTGCAACTTTCTGTGCGACAAATTCAGACAGGAAAAATCAGTATAAATCCTTAGAAAATTATCCCCCAGTGTCTCCATCTGCTGGCGGTATTGAATAAGCATTGCTGCACTGATGGGGTATGCATTAGACGAAAAAAAAGAAGAAAAAGAAGAATAATACGCCCAGAAAAGAGGCGAAAAGGAGAAAAACGTAAAAAAACGTGAAAAAAAAGTAAGAGGAAGAGAAGGGAAAAAAAGGTGGAAATGGGTTTAAAAGTGATTTCGGCGGAGATATATATATATATATATATATATATATATATATATATATATACGCGCACACACACACATATATATAAACGTATTCTCCGTTGAGATATTGCAGCCGCTGCTGTGTCCAGGCCCAGGAGCCTTAGCACTGTGCTGTGATGTCACTCAATACCACTGACATCACTAGGTGTAAACAACATCTCTCCTTTGCTGTGTATGTGACTATGGAGCTGTTTGGTGATGTCGTCTATTATGGCCTTCATAGAAGCAACAGGAGATTGTTGCATCCATCTAGAACCCTCAGAACTACAGTGCTATGATGTCACTCACTTCCACAGGCCTTGCAGAGTGTAAACAACAACAACCCAGCTTTGTTGTGTATGTAACCATAGGGATTTGTGATGTCACCTAGAACCTTCACAGCAGCGACAGCTTTATGAGGAGCATCAGCACTGCTCTGCCTGAGCAGAACCATCACCGCCATAGGTTGTCAAATAACCCGGATTTAACCCACACAGGTAAGTCCAATGGGGTGCAGGCATGTCCTCTATGCTTACAGCTTCCCGTGGGTGTTGGTTTGATACCGTTTGGGGACAGCCAAGGAGGCATCTGCAGGCAACAAAGGTAGGTGTGTGCTTGTGTGTGTGTTTCCTATGCAGATCCTAAGCCCAGTGTCACATGCAAGTAGGAGGAGTAAGAAGGGTTCCTGGCAAATCCGGGTTATGGATTGCATTTAAAAAGGCCCCGTGGGAGTGCAATGGGCCCCTGTCTTGCTGCTTAGCAATAATGGTATGGGTTTAGGTTCTGCTGTGTGTACTGGTGGTTGACTGCCCCCCAGCCCAGAGTGTGCATGGAAAATTGTCTGGCAGCCTCCCTGACAGCAAGCAGTGATAGTGCCCATGAAGGGGACCTTGTTGGGCCCGCCCCTTTCACGGTTATCGCTTCTCGGCCTTTTGGCTAAGATCAAGTGTAGTATCTGTTCTTATCAGTTTAATATCTGATACGTCCCCTATCTGGGGACCATATATTAAATGGATTTTTGAGAACGGGGGCCGATTTCGAAGCTTGCTTCCGTCGCCCTATGCATTGACCCGATATGGCAGTATCTTCGGGTACAGTGCACCACCCCCTTACAGGGTTAAAAAGAAAGATTCCTACTTTCATTGCTACCTGCTTGCTGGCTAGCCAGCTAGCCAGCCCTGTGGGCCTTGCTGCTGCAGCCAAAAAACAAAAGGTGGTGCTGCTGCTGCTGCTTCTGCTGCTTCTGCTTGTGTCTGGCCGCTGTTGGAGCGTCCAGGCACAGGACTTCTGCTGCTGCTGACTAAATGGCCTCCTTAATTGGATCATTTGAGTAGCCAGCACACCTGTGCAGGTAGGGCATGACATGATAGGCAGCTGCCTTGATAGCGGGTGGGTGCTGAATGTTCCTAATTGACAAAATAAGATTAATGCTTATGAAGAAATATAAAATCTCATCCCTTCCCCAATATCGCGCCACACCCCTACCCCTTAATTCCCTGGTTGAACTTGATGGACATATGTCTTTTTTCGACCGTACTAACTATGTAACTATGTAACATAACATGGGGGGGGGGGTCTCCTGGCTGTTCACACAGGTTGTGTCATTGCTGTACATTGACCATGCATTGCTTCTGTGGTATTGCAAAGGCAAAGACAAATGCTTCCAGCCATCCATTGCACTAATGGATTGGTCATCAGCTGGCTGTCTATGTCCCGCATCAATATAGACCAAAGTACAGAGGGTTAGGCTATGCTATTGTGCACCTACCTGATGCATCAGAAGGTGCGAGGCCCTTGCTAAATTCTGTGCACAGACTTTGAGATCTATACTTTAGACTGTATCTAAACCTGCTCCAACATGGACTGACATTCTGGCCTACTTTCAGCCGATGCGACTTGTCTGTCGCTGAACAGTCGCTTTTTATGTATTCAGCACCTATGTATAATGTTGTAAAAATGCTCTAGAAGCTAAAGTCGCAGAAATGTCACACATATTTGGCCTGCAACTTTCTGTGCGACAAATTCAGACAGGAAAAATCAGTATAAATCCTTAGAAAATTATCCCCCAGTGTCTCCATCTGCTGGCGGTATTGAATAAGCATTGCTGCACTGATGGGGTATGCATTAGACGAAAAAAAAGAAGAAAAAGAAGAATAATACGCCCAGAAAAGAGGCGAAAAGGAGAAAAACGTAAAAAAACGTGAAAAAAAAGTAAGAGGAAGAGAAGGGAAAAAAAGGTGGAAATGGGTTTAAAAGTGATTTCGGCGGAGAATATATATATATATATATATATATATATATATATATATATATATACGCGCACACACACACATATATATAAACGTATTCTCCGTTGAGATATTGCAGCCGCTGCTGTGTCCAGGCCCAGGAGCCTTAGCACTGTGCTGTGATGTCACTCAATACCACTGACATCACTAGGTGTAAACAACATCTCTCCTTTGCTGTGTATGTGACTATGGAGCTGTTTGGTGATGTCGTCTATTATGGCCTTCATAGAAGCAACAGGAGATTGTTGCATCCATCTAGAACCCTCAGAACTACAGTGCTATGATGTCACTCACTTCCACAGGCCTTGCAGAGTGTAAACAACAACAACCCAGCTTTGTTGTGTATGTAACCATAGGGATTTGTGATGTCACCTAGAACCTTCACAGCAGCGACAGCTTTATGAGGAGCATCAGCACTGCTCTGCCTGAGCAGAACCATCACCGCCATAGGTTGTCAAATAACCCGGATTTAACCCACACAGGTAAGTCCAATGGGGTGCAGGCATGTCCTCTATGCTTACAGCTTCCCGTGGGTGTTGGTTTGATACCGTTTGGGGACAGCCAAGGAGGCATCTGCAGGCAACAAAGGTAGGTGTGTGCTTGTGTGTGTGTTTCCTATGCAGATCCTAAGCCCAGTGTCACATGCAAGTAGGAGGAGTAAGAAGGGTTCCTGGCAAATCCGGGTTATGGATTGCATTTAAAAAGGCCCCGTGGGAGTGCAATGGGCCCCTGTCTTGCTGCTTAGCAATAATGGTATGGGTTTAGGTTCTGCTGTGTGTACTGGTGGTTGACTGCCCCCCAGCCCAGAGTGTGCATGGAAAATTGTCTGGCAGCCTCCCTGACAGCAAGCAGTGATAGTGCCCATGAAGGGGACCTTGTTGGGCCCGCCCCTTTCACGGTTATCGCTTCTCGGCCTTTTGGCTAAGATCAAGTGTAGTATCTGTTCTTATCAGTTTAATATCTGATACGTCCCCTATCTGGGGACCATATATTAAATGGATTTTTGAGAACGGGGGCCGATTTCGAAGCTTGCTTCCGTCGCCCTATGCATTGACCCGATATGGCAGTATCTTCGGGTACAGTGCACCACCCCCTTACAGGGTTAAAAAGAAAGATTCCTACTTTCATTGCTACCTGCTTGCTGGCTAGCCAGCTAGCCAGCCCTGTGGGCTGCTGCTGCTGCTGCAGCCAAAAAACAAAAGGTGGTGCTGCTGCTGCTGCTTCTGCTGCTTCTGCTTGTGTCTGGCCGCTGTTGGAGCGTCCAGGCACAGGACTTCTGCTGCTGCTGACTAAATGGCCTCCTTAATTGGATCATTTGAGTAGCCAGCACACCTGTGCAGGTAGGGCATGACATGATAGGCAGCTGCCTTGATAGCGGGTGGGTGCTGAATGTTCCTAATTGACAAAATAAGATTAATGCTTATGAAGAAATATAAAATCTCATCCCTTCCCCAATATCGCGCCACACCCCTACCCCTTAATTCCCTGGTTGAACTTGATGGACATATGTCTTTTTTCGACCGTACTAACTATGTAACTATGTAACATAACATGGGGGGGGGGGTCTCCTGGCTGTTCACACAGGTGTGTCATTGCTGTACATTGACCATGCATTGCTTCTGTGGTATTGCAAAGGCAAAGACAAATGCTTCCAGCCATCCATTGCACTAATGGATTGGTCATCAGCTGGCTGTCTATGTCCCGCATCAATATAGACCAAAGTACAGAGGGTTAGGCTATGCTATTGTGCACCTACCTGATGCATCAGAAGGTGCGAGGCCCTTGCTAAATTCTGTGCACAGACTTTGAGATCTATACTTTAGACTGTATCTAAACCTGCTCCAACATGGACTGACATTCTGGCCTACTTTCAGCCGATGCGACTTGTCTGTCGCTGAACAGTCGCTTTTTATGTATTCAGCACCTATGTATAATGTTGTAAAAATGCTCTAGAAGCTAAAGTCGCAGAAATGTCACACATATTTGGCCTGCAACTTTCTGTGCGACAAATTCAGACAGGAAAAATCAGTATAAATCCTTAGAAAATTATCCCCCAGTGTCTCCATCTGCTGGCGGTATTGAATAAGCATTGCTGCACTGATGGGGTATGCATTAGACGAAAAAAAAGAAGAAAAAGAAGAATAATACGCCCAGAAAAGAGGCGAAAAGGAGAAAAACGTAAAAAAACGTGAAAAAAAAGTAAGAGGAAGAGAAGGGAAAAAAAGGTGGAAATGGGTTTAAAAGTGATTTCGGCGGAGAAATATATATATATATATATATATATATATATATATATATATATATACGCGCACACACACACATATATATAAACGTATTCTCCGTTGAGATATTGCAGCCGCTGCTGTGTCCAGGCCCAGGAGCCTTAGCACTGTGCTGTGATGTCACTCAATACCACTGACATCACTAGGTGTAAACAACATCTCTCCTTTGCTGTGTATGTGACTATGGAGCTGTTTGGTGATGTCGTCTATTATGGCCTTCATAGAAGCAACAGGAGATTGTTGCATCCATCTAGAACCCTCAGAACTACAGTGCTATGATGTCACTCACTTCCACAGGCCTTGCAGAGTGTAAACAACAACAACCCAGCTTTGTTGTGTATGTAACCATAGGGATTTGTGATGTCACCTAGAACCTTCACAGCAGCGACAGCTTTATGAGGAGCATCAGCACTGCTCTGCCTGAGCAGAACCATCACCGCCATAGGTTGTCAAATAACCCGGATTTAACCCACACAGGTAAGTCCAATGGGGTGCAGGCATGTCCTCTATGCTTACAGCTTCCCGTGGGTGTTGGTTTGATACCGTTTGGGGACAGCCAAGGAGGCATCTGCAGGCAACAAAGGTAGGTGTGTGCTTGTGTGTGTGTTTCCTATGCAGATCCTAAGCCCAGTGTCACATGCAAGTAGGAGGAGTAAGAAGGGTTCCTGGCAAATCCGGGTTATGGATTGCATTTAAAAAGGCCCCGTGGGAGTGCAATGGGCCCCTGTCTTGCTGCTTAGCAATAATGGTATGGGTTTAGGTTCTGCTGTGTGTACTGGTGGTTGACTGCCCCCCAGCCCAGAGTGTGCATGGAAAATTGTCTGGCAGCCTCCCTGACAGCAAGCAGTGATAGTGCCCATGAAGGGGACCTTGTTGGGCCCGCCCCTTTCACGGTTATCGCTTCTCGGCCTTTTGGCTAAGATCAAGTGTAGTATCTGTTCTTATCAGTTTAATATCTGATACGTCCCCTATCTGGGGACCATATATTAAATGGATTTTTGAGAACGGGGGCCGATTTCGAAGCTTGCTTCCGTCGCCCTATGCATTGACCCGATATGGCAGTATCTTCGGGTACAGTGCACCACCCCCTTACAGGGTTAAAAAGAAAGATTCCTACTTTCATTGCTACCTGCTTGCTGGCTAGCCAGCTAGCCAGCCCTGTGGGCCTTGCTGCTGCTGCTGCAGCCAAAAAACAAAAGGTGGTGCTGCTGCTGCTTCTGCTTCTGCTGCTTCTGCTTGTGTCTGGCCGCTGTTGGAGCGTCCAGGCACAGGACTTCTGCTGCTGCTGACTAAATGGCCTCCTTAATTGGATCATTTGAGTAGCCAGCACACCTGTGCAGGTAGGGCATGACATGATAGGCAGCTGCCTTGATAGCGGGTGGGTGCTGAATGTTCCTAATTGACAAAATAAGATTAATGCTTATGAAGAAATATAAAATCTCATCCCTTCCCCAATATCGCGCCACACCCCTACCCCTTAATTCCCTGGTTGAACTTGATGGACATATGTCTTTTTTCGACCGTACTAACTATGTAACTATGTAACATAACATGGGGGGGGGGTCTCCTGGCTGTTCACACAGGTGTGTCATTGCTGTACATTGACCATGCATTGCTTCTGTGGTATTGCAAAGGCAAAGACAAATGCTTCCAGCCATCCATTGCACTAATGGATTGGTCATCAGCTGGCTGTCTATGTCCCGCATCAATATAGACCAAAGTACAGAGGGTTAGGCTATGCTATTGTGCACCTACCTGATGCATCAGAAGGTGCGAGGCCCTTGCTAAATTCTGTGCACAGACTTTGAGATCTATACTTTAGACTGTATCTAAACCTGCTCCAACATGGACTGACATTCTGGCCTACTTTCAGCCGATGCGACTTGTCTGTCGCTGAACAGTCGCTTTTTATGTATTCAGCACCTATGTATAATGTTGTAAAAATGCTCTAGAAGCTAAAGTCGCAGAAATGTCACACATATTTGGCCTGCAACTTTCTGTGCGACAAATTCAGACAGGAAAAATCAGTATAAATCCTTAGAAAATTATCCCCCAGTGTCTCCATCTGCTGGCGGTATTGAATAAGCATTGCTGCACTGATGGGGTATGCATTAGACGAAAAAAAAGAAGAAAAAGAAGAATAATACGCCCAGAAAAGAGGCGAAAAGGAGAAAAACGTAAAAAAACGTGAAAACGTGAAAAAAAAGTAAGAGGAAGAGAAGGGAAAAAAAGGTGGAAATGGGTTTAAAAGTGATTTCGGCGGAGAAATATATATATATATATATATATATATATATATACGCGCACACACACACATATATATAAACGTATTCTCCGTTGAGATATTGCAGCCGCTGCTGTGTCCAGGCCCAGGAGCCTTAGCACTGTGCTGTGATGTCACTCAATACCACTGACATCACTAGGTGTAAACAACATCTCTCCTTTGCTGTGTATGTGACTATGGAGCTGTTTGGTGATGTCGTCTATTATGGCCTTCATAGAAGCAACAGGAGATTGTTGCATCCATCTAGAACCCTCAGAACTACAGTGCTATGATGTCACTCACTTCCACAGGCCTTGCAGAGTGTAAACAACAACAACCCAGCTTTGTTGTGTATGTAACCATAGGGATTTGTGATGTCACCTAGAACCTTCACAGCAGCGACAGCTTTATGAGGAGCATCAGCACTGCTCTGCCTGAGCAGAACCATCACCGCCATAGGTTGTCAAATAACCCGGATTTAACCCACACAGGTAAGTCCAATGGGGTGCAGGCATGTCCTCTATGCTTACAGCTTCCCGTGGGTGTTGGTTTGATACCGTTTGGGGACAGCCAAGGAGGCATCTGCAGGCAACAAAGGTAGGTGTGTGCTTGTGTGTGTGTTTCCTATGCAGATCCTAAGCCCAGTGTCACATGCAAGTAGGAGGAGTAAGAAGGGTTCCTGGCAAATCCGGGTTATGGATTGCATTTAAAAAGGCCCCGTGGGAGTGCAATGGGCCCCTGTCTTGCTGCTTAGCAATAATGGTATGGGTTTAGGTTCTGCTGTGTGTACTGGTGGTTGACTGCCCCCCAGCCCAGAGTGTGCATGGAAAATTGTCTGGCAGCCTCCCTGACAGCAAGCAGTGATAGTGCCCATGAAGGGGACCTTGTTGGGCCCGCCCCTTTCACGGTTATCGCTTCTCGGCCTTTTGGCTAAGATCAAGTGTAGTATCTGTTCTTATCAGTTTAATATCTGATACGTCCCCTATCTGGGGACCATATATTAAATGGATTTTTGAGAACGGGGGCCGATTTCGAAGCTTGCTTCCGTCGCCCTATTCATTGACCCGATATGGCAGTATCTTCGGGTACAGTGCACCACCCCCTTACAGGGTTAAAAAGAAAGATTCCTACTTTCATTGCTACCTGCTTGCTGGCTAGCCAGCTAGCCAGCCCTGTGGGCCTTGCTGCTGCAGCCAAAAAACAAAAGGTGGTGCTGCTGCTGCTGCTTCTGCTGCTTCTGCTTGTGTCTGGCCGCTGTTGGAGCGTCCAGGCACAGGACTTCTGCTGCTGCTGACTAAATGGCCTCCTTAATTGGATTATTTGAGTAGCCAGCACACCTGTGCAGGTAGGGCATGACATGATAGGCAGCTGCCTTGATAGCGGGTGGGTGCTGAATGTTCCTAATTGACAAAATAAGATTAATGCTTATGAAGAAATATAAAATCTCATCCCTTCCCCAATATCGCGCCACACCCCTACCCCTTAATTCCCTGGTTGAACTTGATGGACATATGTCTTTTTTCGACCGTACTAACTATGTAACTATGTAACATAACATGGGGGGGGGGGGGTCTCCTGGCTGTTCACACAGGTGTGTCATTGCTGTACATTGACCATGCATTGCTTCTGTGGTATTGCAAAGGCAAAGACAAATGCTTCCAGCCATCCATTGCACTAATGGATTGGTCATCAGCTGGCTGTCTATGTCCCGCATCAATATAGACCAAAGTACAGAGGGTTAGGCTATGCTATTGTGCACCTACCTGATGCATCAGAAGGTGCGAGGCCCTTGCTAAATTCTGTGCACAGACTTTGAGATCTATACTTTAGACTGTATCTAAACCTGCTCCAACATGGACTGACATTCTGGCCTACTTTCAGCCGATGCGACTTGTCTGTCGCTGAACAGTCGCTTTTTATGTATTCAGCACCTATGTATAATGTTGTAAAAATGCTCTAGAAGCTAAAGTCGCAGAAATGTCACACATATTTGGCCTGCAACTTTCTGTGCGACAAATTCAGACAGGAAAAATCAGTATAAATCCTTAGAAAATTATCCCCCAGTGTCTCCATCTGCTGGCGGTATTGAATAAGCATTGCTGCACTGATGGGGTATGCATTAGACGAAAAAAAAGAAGAAAAAGAAGAATAATACGCCCAGAAAAGAGGCGAAAAGGAGAAAAACGTAAAAAAACGTGAAAAAAAAGTAAGAGGAAGAGAAGGGAAAAAAAGGTGGAAATGGGTTTAAAAGTGATTTCGGCGGAGAATATATATATATATATATATATATATATATATATATATATACGCGCACACACACACATATATATAAACGTATTCTCCGTTGAGATATTGCAGCCGCTGCTGTGTCCAGGCCCAGGAGCCTTAGCACTGTGCTGTGATGTCACTCAATACCACTGACATCACTAGGTGTAAACAACATCTCTCCTTTGCTGTGTATGTGACTATGGAGCTGTTTGGTGATGTCGTCTATTATGGCCTTCATAGAAGCAACAGGAGATTGTTGCATCCATCTAGAACCCTCAGAACTACAGTGCTATGATGTCACTCACTTCCACAGGCCTTGCAGAGTGTAAACAACAACAACCCAGCTTTGTTGTGTATGTAACCATAGGGATTTGTGATGTCACCTAGAACCTTCACAGCAGCGACAGCTTTATGAGGAGCATCAGCACTGCTCTGCCTGAGCAGAACCATCACCGCCATAGGTTGTCAAATAACCCGGATTTAACCCACACAGGTAAGTCCAATGGGGTGCAGGCATGTCCTCTATGCTTACAGCTTCCCGTGGGTGTTGGTTTGATACCGTTTGGGGACAGCCAAGGAGGCATCTGCAGGCAACAAAGGTAGGTGTGTGCTTGTGTGTGTGTTTCCTATGCAGATCCTAAGCCCAGTGTCACATGCAAGTAGGAGGAGTAAGAAGGGTTCCTGGCAAATCCGGGTTATGGATTGCATTTAAAAAGGCCCCGTGGGAGTGCAATGGGCCCCTGTCTTGCTGCTTAGCAATAATGGTATGGGTTTAGGTTCTGCTGTGTGTACTGGTGGTTGACTGCCCCCCAGCCCAGAGTGTGCATGGAAAATTGTCTGGCAGCCTCCCTGACAGCAAGCAGTGATAGTGCCCATGAAGGGGACCTTGTTGGGCCCGCCCCTTTCACGGTTATCGCTTCTCGGCCTTTTGGCTAAGATCAAGTGTAGTATCTGCATTTGGTCTGGTCGGAAGGTGTCTGTGGTACCCCGCTTCTCGGCCTTGGGGGATTGTCTCTCCTTACGGAGGGACTTCACCCCCTTGCTGCTATTGGGGAGCGGGCTTAGTCCACGGACAACGGGTTGCGATCCCCCTGTCTCTGGGACCTTGTGTCTCAGAAGGCATTTTCGGTACGTTGAGCGTTACCTGTAGCTTCGGAAGCACCTAGGGTACCCCCGACCTCTGCCTTGGGTAAGGGTTCCGCTTTTATAGCGGGATTCCGAGCCCCTGCTGCTATTGGGGAAGGGGCTTAGTCCCTGGGTGTGGAAGATGCCGTTCTCCTGGGCTTTCCCCTCTGGGGAAATGTCGATGCGAAATACCATCCGCATAGAGGTGTCGGAGAGCCATCGTCAGTTGAAGAACCTCCGCTTCATTGCGGAGGTGATTCTTCTCGACTACTTCCGCCTCAACAGGGAGGACATCCTGTGTCTAAATGACCAGGAAAGCCGTGGCCTGTATACCGTCACCTTCACGGCCACGGCGTGTTGCGATAACATCTATGCAACCTTGTCTGGTGCGGACCAGAGGGACGATCGACTCGACGGTCTTTCGTTCCAGTTCCTCTATGGTGAGGAACATATACCGTTGGTGGTGGCTATGCACAGCCCTCATGTGACCACGGAGGATATAGCCACTTTTCTTCGGCGATACTGCGAAGAGGTGCGATTCGCAAACAAAATCTTGAACTCCGTGCGGTTCTGGAACGGCAAGAGGAAGTTCTGGGTCAAGCTCCGTAAGGATCCCGGTGGTATTGGGGGTCTTTGCCATCCGCCCCCAAATTTTGCCATCGGGAGAGTTCGGGGCTTCCTGTTCTATCCTCAAATGCCTATGTATTGCCGAAATTGCTTGAGGTTTGGCCACACCCAGGAGACCTGCGGCGCGGAGCGTGTGATTCGCTGCAATAGGTGTGGCCAAGAAGGTCACATAGCCTCAAGATGTAGCCATACGATAAGGTGCAACCTCTGCGGAGAGGAAAATCACGATTTTAATTCCTGTCCCCATAAAGCAAAAACTACGATGGGTGGGTCAAGGCTGGGCCCACCCAAAGAGGGGACAGGACAAAAGACGTCCTTTTTTAAGATGCCCAAACCCCAGATGGCAGGTACTGATGGGTCCAGGCCCAAGACCTCTGGTGCTCCATCGGGGGGCCCACCGGTGGTAGTGCTAGGGGGAGGCCATGGGGATTCCACGAAGCCCGGGCGGGTGATCGAGTTTACTGCCCGGGAAATTGAAAGACGTCGATCGACTTCCTACCTGGCTCAAGAGCCCGCCGAAACTTCTGAAGGGGGCTCACCTGTGGCGGGTGGCAGCCGACGGGCCTCGGTGGGGGCAAAAGTGGACCCAAAATTGCAGCATAAGCCAGGTACTGGCTTGGCCCAGGGTCGCCCTGCTCCGGACGAAGAGGCCCCGGTGAAAGCCCGCCGGAAGGGGAGCCAGGTGGCCAGGTCTGAGCCCGGTCCTGTTACTCCGCCTATACAGGACAGGGCCAAGAAGACAAGTGGCGCCAAACCAGGGTTTGCTGCCCCGCCAGCAGTGGACCCGGTGGGTAAAACTGGCCATCGTCGATCGATGGGGAAGTTGGAGCAACAGTCCTCAGCAACGCTTGCTGGGGAACAAGCGATGAAAACTTCCCAAGGTAGCGGCAAAGGTTCCGGAAAAGAGGCCTCACAGGCCCCTGTGCAGCAGTTCCAGTCGTCAAATTATGAAAGAAGACGCAGATCCATCAGCCGGGGGCCAGAGATTACATCGAGTGAGAGCAACACAGAGGATATGGACAGCAGTGTGACATTTAAAAGACAAAGAGAAGAAGAAGAGGAAGACATTCAAAGGAAAGCGGCGTGCCGTAGTTCGGACGAGAGCGAGCTCAGGGTCGGGGCATCATCGATCTCAAGCTCCGACCCTCAGAACATCAAGGAGCTGATGACCCCGCAGGCGGGGGATGACGGTACGCAGCTTATTATTGACTTTGATTCTCCAAGCACGGACTCTCCATAAACTATGCCTATCCCTGTAAAAATTGCCTCACTCAATGTGAGGTCCTTAAAGAGCCCTGATCGCAGGGCTGCTTTATTTTCTTATCTAGAGACATGTGACTTTGACCTTTGCCTGCTACAAGAATGTGGAATCCCTAGTAAAATGGACTATAAAGACTTAAAAGAAGACTGGAAGCTGGGCCCATCCATATGGTCCGGTGCAAATGACTGTCGTTCTGTGGGTGTTGGGCTGCTCTGCCGAGGCCAGTCCTTTTCTATTCATACAGTAACTGAGATTGTGCCTGGCAGAGCTCTTTTAATTCATCTATATTTTAATGGACTTTTAATTCGTGTTTTAAATGTGTATGCCCCTCCTGATAAACAGGAGCGGGCAGAACTATTTGAAATTTTACCACTGTTTTGTGTTGGGTCTTCCCCCCTGCTGGTGGGAGGTGATTTTAACTGCATACGTGATGGGGAACACCGGCAGGGTGGGGATATTAATCGTAAAGACCGCACTTCTTACCTGCTTAAAAATTTTATTGATGATTTTAATTTGAAAGATTGCTGGAAGGATCTCTTGCCGGAGGACCCAGGCGCCACATGGTCCAATGGAAGAGTGAGCTCCAGAATCGATTTTATTTTTTCCTCTAGAGCTTTTAAACCCCTGAAATGCACGCTCGAGCAGAATATCTTCTCTGATCATAAGCTCCTCTTGGTGGGCCTGGAGCTAGAGGGGGAGCAAAAAGCAAAAAGGGGCCTCTGGAGATTAAACACCACACTCCTAGAGGACCCTGAGATAAAAGAGGAGTTTGTGCGGACCTACCAATGCTGGCAATCACAAAGAAAACCCCACGAGCCTATGCTGCACTGGTGGGAGGGCACCAAATCTAAAATCAGATTTTTTTTTATCAAAGCAGGTAAGAAGAAGGCAAAAATGGAAAAACAGTGGTTTTATGTTCTTAACATGCGTTTAAATGTACTTTTTAAATTGAAAGAAGCTGGTATGGATGTAGAAAATGATATTTTAAACCTTAAAACTGAAATAAAACATGCCATAGAAAAGAAAGGGAAACAAATCATTTTTAACTCACATGTGCAGCACCTGGAGGAGGGCGAGAAATGTTCCCGTTTCTTTTTTAAAAAAGTGATGAATAGGAGGGATATCATCCAAAACCTTGAGGGTGAATCCACTCCAAAAGGCATGTTAGATGCAGTTTTTAACTTCTACCAGCTTCTTTTTAATAAGAAAGATCTTAATCCATCCTTTTTAGAACATGTTCTTAATTCCCTTGATTTTAAGCTAGATGTTTTAGACCAGGAGGTTTTATCCCGTGATCTTAACTTAGATGAACTTTTATTTGTTTTTAAAAGTTTTTCTAGTGGGAAGGCCCCTGGGGAAGATGGTTTACCCATCGAATTTTATTTAGCTTTTTGGGATATTTTAAAGGATGATATGGTTTTATTGTATAAAGAAACTTTTATTGTTAATGAACTTCCCCCTTCCTGGAGGAGGGGGATTGTATCATTACTTTTTAAAAAGGGTGAAAAGGATATGCTAAAAAATTGGCGCCCCATCACACTTTTAAATGTTGATTATAAAGTTTTAGCCAAGTTATTAGCTGTCCGTTTTAAACCTTTTATTCATAAATTAATTCACCCAAATCAGGTTTGTGGGGTACCTGGAAGGTCTATAGCTGAATCCCTAAATATTTTAAGAGATGTTTTATGGTATTTTAAGGATAGAAATCAAACTGTAGCAATTTTATCCTTAGACTTTGAAAAAGCCTTTGATAGGGTCTCCCATGAATACCTGTTTTTAGTTCTTAAAAAGATGGCAGTGCCTGAAACGATTTTAAGCCGAATCATGCTTTTATACCGATCCTGTTTTAGTCAAGTCTCTGTTAATGGCTTTTTAACCAGCGGTGTTCCTCTTTTATCAGGTGTCAAACAGGGCTGCCCCCTGTCCCCACTCCTTTTTATTTGCGCAATCGAACCACTGATGGCCCTCCTCAGAAAAGACCGGGTAGTAAGAGGCGTACCGATACCTGGTGGAGGAGGGACCCATCTAAAGGTGTTGGGGTACATGGATGATGTCACCATACTGTGCCCGGACTCTCCATCCATGAGGGGGGCATTGAGGAACACCAGCTATTTCTGCGGGGTCTCTGGTTTTAAGCTAAACACAGATAAATGTGACTGTTTTTATATTGGCTCCTGGGATTCATCCATCACCCCAGGAGTCACAATGCAACAGGATCAAATTAAAGTTTTAGGTATTGTTTTTAACCAGGTCAATGATGGGAGCCCTAACTGGGATTCAGCTATAGCTAAGATGGAGAAGAAGATTTTAATGTGGAATCTTAGAAACCTTACCATGGAGGGGAAGATTTTAATAATAAAGATGGTTTTACTCCCTATTATGCTATACATTGCCATGGTATTTCCTCCATCTATTTTATACATTAAAAAAGTAACTAGAATTGTTTTTACTTTTTTATGGGGTTCAAAAATGGAGAAATTAAAGCGTGATTTTATGTACAAAAGTAAAGATAATGGCGGGAAAGATGTTCCTAACCTTTTTACTTTCTTTTACATAAAGTATTTCTGTTTCTGTTTTAAAATTATTAAATCCGATGGCATTTTTAGCTGCTTTTTAAGGTACGCTGCGGGCATGGTTTTTAAAAGATGGTTGCGCATCCCTCTGAACGCTCCGGTGCTTCTGTGTCCCCCAAAACATTATGTGGTGTTGGAAAAGACAGTCAGGCTCCTAGGTCTCCAAGATTTGGAGCCTGACATACTGGGGGACCAGAGAAAGGTATCAAAGGTCCTCAGGCGGAGTGAGGTTACCCTGGCAGTGTCCAATTTCACACAGGCAAGATCCAAAAAGGTATGGCGGAACGTGTACGGGAAGTTTCTGGCGAATGTACACAGGGATCTTGCCTGGGCAATCGTCCACCAGTGCCTCCCTACTCGTGAGTTTCAGCACAGGCGAGGACTGGTGGCGAGAGCCAAGTGCCCGAGAGATGGCTGCGGAGTGGACGAAACGGTGCTGCACATATTTTGGAACTGCCCTTTTGCACGGGAGCTTTGGAGGAAGGTAGGCCCACTTTTGAAGTGGGCCTGCGGCCTAAAAGATTTTAATCACGAATGTGTCTTTTACGGTCTTTTTAACTGCCCCAATTTTAAACAGCAGATGATCTGCTGGATGATTATTAATTGTTTTAAAAATGCCATCTGGAAAGTTAGGAACATCTTACTTTTTAAACATGATTTTATTGATGTTAAAAACTGTATAAAGCTGGCCCTGAGTGAGATGTACATCTATTACCTAAGAGACAAGAAACAGTTGGGGGCCAGCGAGGCAGCATCCATGTGGTGTCTGCCTCTATGGAACGAAATAACAGTATAATCAGTTTTTATGACATTTGTATAATGTTTTATCCTGCCATTTTTATTTTTTCTCCTTTTATTACTGGTTTTATTATTTGTATTTTAAAACTTTTGTGAACCTTTTATTATTTTGCATTTTAAATTTTGTATGGTTTCTTATTTATTCAATAAAATTTTGTTGAAACCTTATCTGTTCTTATCAGTTTAATATCTGATACGTCCCCTATCTGGGGACCATATATTAAATGGATTTTTGAGAACGGGGGCCGATTTCGAAGCTTGCTTCCGTCGCCCTATGCATTGACCCGAATATGGCAGTATCTTCGGGTACAGTGCACCACCCCCTTACAGGGTTAAAAAGAAAGATTCCTACTTTCATTGCTACCTGCTTGCTGGCTAGCCAGCTAGCCAGCCCTGTGGGCCTTGCTGCTGCAGCCAAAAAACAAAAGGTGGTGCTGCTGCTGCTGCTTCTGCTGCTTCTGCTTGTGTCTGGCCGCTGTTGGAGCGTCCAGGCACAGGACTTCTGCTGCTGCTGACTAAATGGCCTCCTTAATTGGATCATTTGAGTAGCCAGCACACCTGTGCAGGTAGGGCATGACATGATAGGCAGCTGCCTTGATAGCGGGTGGGTGCTGAATGTTCCTAATTGACAAAATAAGATTAATGCTTATGAAGAAATATAAAATCTCATCCCTTCCCCAATATCGCGCCACACCCCTACCCCTTAATTCCCTGGTTGAACTTGATGGACATATGTCTTTTTTCGACCGTACTAACTATGTAACTATGTAACATAACATGGGGGGGGGGGGGGGGGGTCTCCTGGCTGTTCACACAGGTGTGTCATGGCTGTACATTGACCATGCATTGCTTCTGTGGTATTGCAAAGGCAAAGACAAATGCTTCCAGCCATCCATTGCACTAATGGATTGGTCATCAGCTGGCTGTCTATGTCCCGCATCAATATAGACCAAAGTACAGAGGGTTAGGCTATGCTATTGTGCACCTACCTGATGCATCAGAAGGTGCGAGGCCCTTGCTAAATTCTGTGCACAGACTTTGAGATCTATACTTTAGACTGTATCTAAACCTGCTCCAACATGGACTGACATTCTGGCCTACTTTCAGCCGATGCGACTTGTCTGTCGCTGAACAGTCGCTTTTTATGTATTCAGCACCTATGTATAATGTTGTAAAAATGCTCTAGAAGCTAAAGTCGCAGAAATGTCACACATATTTGGCCTGCAACTTTCTGTGCGACAAATTCAGACAGGAAAAATCAGTATAAATCCTTAGAAAATTATCCCCCAGTGTCTCCATCTGCTGGCGGTATTGAATAAGCATTGCTGCACTGATGGGGTATGCATTAGACGAAAAAAAAGAAGAAAAAGAAGAATAATACGCCCAGAAAAGAGGCGAAAAGGAGAAAAACGTAAAAAAACGTGAAAAAAAAGTAAGAGGAAGAGAAGGGAAAAAAAGGTGGAAATGGGTTTAAAAGTGATTTCGGCGGAGAAATATATATATATATATATATATATATATATATATATATATATATATATATATATATATACGCGCACACACACACATAGATATAAACGTATTCTCCGTTGAGATATTGCAGCCGCTGCTGTGTCCAGGCCCAGGAGCCTTAGCACTGTGCTGTGATGTCACTCAATACCACTGACATCACTAGGTGTAAACAACATCTCTCCTTTGCTGTGTATGTGACTATGGAGCTGTTTGGTGATGTCGTCTATTATGGCCTTCATAGAAGCAACAGGAGATTGTTGCATCCATCTAGAACCCTCAGAACTACAGTGCTATGATGTCACTCACTTCCACAGGCCTTGCAGAGTGTAAACAACAACAACCCAGCTTTGTTGTGTATGTAACCATAGGGATTTGTGATGTCACCTAGAACCTTCACAGCAGCGACAGCTTTATGAGGAGCATCAGCACTGCTCTGCCTGAGCAGAACCATCACCGCCATAGGTTGTCAAATAACCCGGATTTAACCCACACAGGTAAGTCCAATGGGGTGCAGGCATGTCCTCTATGCTTACAGCTTCCCGTGGGTGTTGGTTTGATACCGTTTGGGGACAGCCAAGGAGGCATCTGCAGGCAACAAAGGTAGGTGTGTGCTTGTGTGTGTGTTTCCTATGCAGATCCTAAGCCCAGTGTCACATGCAAGTAGGAGGAGTAAGAAGGGTTCCTGGCAAATCCGGGTTATGGATTGCATTTAAAAAGGCCCCGTGGGAGTGCAATGGGCCCCTGTCTTGCTGCTTAGCAATAATGGTATGGGTTTAGGTTCTGCTGTGTGTACTGGTGGTTGACTGCCCCCCAGCCCAGAGTGTGCATGGAAAATTGTCTGGCAGCCTCCCTGACAGCAAGCAGTGATAGTGCCCATGAAGGGGACCTTGTTGGGCCCGCCCCTTTCACGGTTATCGCTTCTCGGCCTTTTGGCTAAGATCAAGTGTAGTATCTGTTCTTATCAGTTTAATATCTGATACGTCCCCTATCTGGGGACCATATATTAAATGGATTTTTGAGAACGGGGGCCGATTTCGAAGCTTGCTTCCGTCGCCCTATGCATTGACCCGATATGGCAGTATCTTCGGGTACAGTGCACCACCCCCTTACAGGGTTAAAAAGAAAGATTCCTACTTTCATTGCTACCTGCTTGCTGGCTAGCCAGCTAGCCAGCCCTGTGGGCCTTGCTGCTGCAGCCAAAAAACAAAAGGTGGTGCTGCTGCTGCTGCTTCTGCTGCTTCTGCTTGTGTCTGGCCGCTGTTGGAGCGTCCAGGCACAGGACTTCTGCTGCTGCTGACTAAATGGCCTCCTTAATTGGATCATTTGAGTAGCCAGCACACCTGTGCAGGTAGGGCATGACATGATAGGCAGCTGCCTTGATAGCGGGTGGGTGCTGAATGTTCCTAATTGACAAAATAAGATTAATGCTTATGAAGAAATATAAAATCTCATCCCTTCCCCAATATCGCGCCACACCCCTACCCCTTAATTCCCTGGTTGAACTTGATGGACATATGTCTTTTTTCGACCGTACTAACTATGTAACTATGTAACATAACATGGGGGGGGGGGGGGGGTCTCCTGGCTGTTCACACAGGTGTGTCATTGCTGTACATTGACCATGCATTGCTTCTGTGGTATTGCAAAGGCAAAGACAAATGCTTCCAGCCATCCATTGCACTAATGGATTGGTCATCAGCTGGCTGTCTATGTCCCGCATCAATATAGACCAAAGTACAGAGGGTTAGGCTATGCTATTGTGCACCTACCTGATGCATCAGAAGGTGCGAGGCCCTTGCTAAATTCTGTGCACAGACTTTGAGATCTTTACTTTAGACTGTATCTAAACCTGCTCCAACATGGACTGACATTCTGGCCTACTTTCAGCCGATGCGACTTGTCTGTCGCTGAACAGTCGCTTTTTATGTATTCAGCACCTATGTATAATGTTGTAAAAATGCTCTAGAAGCTAAAGTCGCAGAAATGTCACACATATTTGGCCTGCAACTTTCTGTGCGACAAATTCAGACAGGAAAAATCAGTATAAATCCTTAGAAAATTATCCCCCAGTGTCTCCATCTGCTGGCGGTATTGAATAAGCATTGCTGCACTGATGGGGTATGCATTAGACGAAAAAAAAGAAGAAAAAGAAGAATAATACGCCCAGAAAAGAGGCGAAAAGGAGAAAAACGTAAAAAAACGTGAAAAAAAAGTAAGAGGAAGAGAAGGGAAAAAAAGGTGGAAATGGGTTTAAAAGTGATTTCGGCGGAGAAATATATATATATATATATATATATATATATATATATATATACGCGCACACACACACATATATATAAACGTATTCTCCGTTGAGATATTGCAGCCGCTGCTGTGTCCAGGCCCAGGAGCCTTAGCACTGTGCTGTGATGTCACTCAATACCACTGACATCACTAGGTGTAAACAACATCTCTCCTTTGCTGTGTATGTGACTATGGAGCTGTTTGGTGATGTCGTCTATTATGGCCTTCATAGAAGCAACAGGAGATTGTTGCATCCATCTAGAACCCTCAGAACTACAGTGCTATGATGTCACTCACTTCCACAGGCCTTGCAGAGTGTAAACAACAACAACCCAGCTTTGTTGTGTATGTAACCATAGGGATTTGTGATGTCACCTAGAACCTTCACAGCAGCGACAGCTTTATGAGGAGCATCAGCACTGCTCTGCCTGAGCAGAACCATCACCGCCATAGGTTGTCAAATAACCCGGATTTAACCCACACAGGTAAGTCCAATGGGGTGCAGGCATGTCCTCTATGCTTACAGCTTCCCGTGGGTGTTGGTTTGATACCGTTTGGGGACAGCCAAGGAGGCATCTGCAGGCAACAAAGGTAGGTGTGTGCTTGTGTGTGTGTTTCCTATGCAGATCCTAAGCCCAGTGTCACATGCAAGTAGGAGGAGTAAGAAGGGTTCCTGGCAAATCCGGGTTATGGATTGCATTTAAAAAGGCCCCGTGGGAGTGCAATGGGCCCCTGTCTTGCTGCTTAGCAATAATGGTATGGGTTTAGGTTCTGCTGTGTGTACTGGTGGTTGACTGCCCCCCAGCCCAGAGTGTGCATGGAAAATTGTCTGGCAGCCTCCCTGACAGCAAGCAGTGATAGTGCCCATGAAGGGGACCTTGTTGGGCCCGCCCCTTTCACGGTTATCGCTTCTCGGCCTTTTGGCTAAGATCAAGTGTAGTATCTATTCTTATCAGTTTAATATCTGATACGTCCCCTATCTGGGGACCATATATTAAATGGATTTTTGAGAACGGGGGCCGATTTCGAAGCTTGCTTCCGTCGCCCTATGCATTGACCCGATATGGCAGTATCTTCGGGTACAGTGCACCACCCCCTTACAGGGTTAAAAAGAAAGATTCCTACTTTCATTGCTACCTGCTTGCTGGCTAGCCAGCTAGCCAGCCCTGTGGGCCTTGCTGCTGCAGCCAAAAAACAAAAGGTGGTGCTGCTGCTGCTGCTTCTGCTGCTTCTGCTTGTGTCTGGCCGCTGTTGGAGCGTCCAGGCACAGGACTTCTGCTGCTGCTGACTAAATGGCCTCCTTAATTGGATCATTTGAGTAGCCAGCACACCTGTGCAGGTAGGGCATGACATGATAGGCAGCTGCCTTGATAGCGGGTGGGTGCTGAATGTTCCTAATTGACAAAATAAGATTAATGCTTATGAAGAAATATAAAATCTCATCCCTTCCCCAATATCGCGCCACACCCCTACCCCTTAATTCCCTGGTTGAACTTGATGGACATATGTCTTTTTTCGACCGTACTAACTATGTAACTATGTAACATAACATGGGGGGGGGGGGTCTCCTGGCTGTTCACACAGGTGTGTCATTGCTGTACATTGACCATGCATTGCTTCTGTGGTATTGCAAAGGCAAAGACAAATGCTTCCAGCCATCCATTGCACTAATGGATTGGTCATCAGCTGGCTGTCTATGTCCCGCATCAATATAGACCAAAGTACAGAGGGTTAGGCTATGCTATTGTGCACCTACCTGATGCATCAGAAGGTGCGAGGCCCTTGCTAAATTCTGTGCACAGACTTTGAGATCTATACTTTAGACTGTATCTAAACCTGCTCCAACATGGACTGACATTCTGGCCTACTTTCAGCCGATGCGACTTGTCTGTCGCTGAACAGTCGCTTTTTATGTATTCAGCACCTATGTATAATGTTGTAAAAATGCTCTAGAAGCTAAAGTCGCAGAAATGTCACACATATTTGGCCTGCAACTTTCTGTGCGACAAATTCAGACAGGAAAAATCAGTATAAATCCTTAGAAAATTATCCCCCAGTGTCTCCATCTGCTGGCGGTATTGAATAAGCATTGCTGCACTGATGGGGTATGCATTAGACAAAAAAAAGAAGAAAAAGAAGAATAATACGCCCAGAAAAGAGGCGAAAAGGAGAAAAACGTAAAAAAACGTGAAAAAAAAGTAAGAGGAAGAGAAGGGAAAAAAAGGTGGAAATGGGTTTAAAAGTGATTTCGGCGGAGAAATATATATATATATATATATATATATATATATATATATATATATACGCGCACACACACACATATATATAAACGTATTCTCCGTTGAGATATTGCAGCCGCTGCTGTGTCCAGGCCCAGGAGCCTTAGCACTGTGCTGTGATGTCACTCAATACCACTGACATCACTAGGTGTAAACAACATCTCTCCTTTGCTGTGTATGTGACTATGGAGCTGTTTGGTGATGTCGTCTATTATGGCCTTCATAGAAGCAACAGGAGATTGTTGCATCCATCTAGAACCCTCAGAACTACAGTGCTATGATGTCACTCACTTCCACAGGCCTTGCAGAGTGTAAACAACAACAACCCAGCTTTGTTGTGTATGTAACCATAGGGATTTGTGATGTCACCTAGAACCTTCACAGCAGCGACAGCTTTATGAGGAGCATCAGCACTGCTCTGCCTGAGCAGAACCATCACCGCCATAGGTTGTCAAATAACCCGGATTTAACCCACACAGGTAAGTCCAATGGGGTGCAGGCATGTCCTCTATGCTTACAGCTTCCCGTGGGTGTTGGTTTGATACCGTTTGGGGACAGCCAAGGAGGCATCTGCAGGCAACAAAGGTAGGTGTGTGCTTGTGTGTGTGTTTCCTATGCAGATCCTAAGCCCAGTGTCACATGCAAGTAGGAGGAGTAAGAAGGGTTCCTGGCAAATCCGGGTTATGGATTGCATTTAAAAAGGCCCCGTGGGAGTGCAATGGGCCCCTGTCTTGCTGCTTAGCAATAATGGTATGGGTTTAGGTTCTGCTGTGTGTACTGGTGGTTGACTGCCCCCCAGCCCAGAGTGTGCATGGAAAATTGTCTGGCAGCCTCCCTGACAGCAAGCAGTGATAGTGCCCATGAAGGGGACCTTGTTGGGCCCGCCCCTTTCACGGTTATCGCTTCTCGGCCTTTTGGCTAAGATCAAGTGTAGTATCTGTTCTTATCAGTTTAATATCTGATACGTCCCCTATCTGGGGACCATATATTAAATGGATTTTTGAGAACGGGGGCCGATTTCGAAGCTTGCTTCCGTCGCCCTATGCATTGACCCGATATGGCAGTATCTTCGGGTACAGTGCACCACCCCCTTACAGGGTTAAAAAGAAAGATTCCTACTTTCATTGCTACCTGCTTGCTGGCTAGCCAGCTAGCCAGCCCTGTGGGCCTTGCTGCTGCAGCCAAAAAACAAAAGGTGGTGCTGCTGCTGCTGCTTCTGCTGCTTCTGCTTGTGTCTGGCCGCTGTTGGAGCGTCCAGGCACAGGACTTCTGCTGCTGCTGACTAAATGGCCTCCTTAATTGGATCATTTGAGTAGCCAGCACACCTGTGCAGGTAGGGCATGACATGATAGGCAGCTGCCTTGATAGCGGGTGGGTGCTGAATGTTCCTAATTGACAAAATAAGATTAATGCTTATGAAGAAATATAAAATCTCATCCCTTCCCCAATATCGCGCCACACCCCTACCCCTTAATTCCCTGGTTGAACTTGATGGACATATGTCTTTTTTCGACCGTACTAACTATGTAACTATGTAACATAACATGGGGGGGGGGGGGGGGGGGGGTCTCCTGGCTGTTCACACAGGTGTGTCATTGCTGTACATTGACCATGCATTGTTTCTGTGGTATTGCAAAGGCAAAGACAAATGCTTCCAGCCATCCATTGCACTAATGGATTGGTCATCAGCTGGCTGTCTATGTCCCGCATCAATATAGACCAAAGTACAGAGGGTTAGGCTATGCTATTGTGCACCTACCTGATGCATCAGAAGGTGCGAGGCCCTTGCTAAATTCTGTGCACAGACTTTGAGATCTATACTTTAGACTGTATCTAAACCTGCTCCAACATGGACTGACATTCTGGCCTACTTTCAGCCGATGCGACTTGTCTGTCGCTGAACAGTCGCTTTTTATGTATTCAGCACCTATGTATAATGTTGTAAAAATGCTCTAGAAGCTAAAGTCGCAGAAATGTCACACATATTTGGCCTGCAACTTTCTGTGCGACAAATTCAGACAGGAAAAATCAGTATAAATCCTTAGAAAATTATCCCCCAGTGTCTCCATCTGCTGGCGGTATTGAATAAGCATTGCTGCACTGATGGGGTATGCATTAGACGAAAAAAAAGAAGAAAAAGAAGAATAATACGCCCAGAAAAGAGGCGAAAAGGAGAAAAACGTAAAAAAACGTGAAAAAAAAGTAAGAGGAAGAGAAGGGAAAAAAAGGTGGAAATGGGTTTAAAAGTGATTTTGGCGGAGAAATATATATATATATATATATATATATATATATATATATATATATATACGCGCACACACACACATATATATAAACGTATTCTCCGTTGAGATATTGCAGCCGCTGCTGTGTCCAGGCCCAGGAGCCTTAGCACTGTGCTGTGATGTCACTCAATACCACTGACATCACTAGGTGTAAACAACATCTCTCCTTTGCTGTGTATGTGACTATGGAGCTGTTTGGTGATGTCGTCTATTATGGCCTTCATAGAAGCAACAGGAGATTGTTGCATCCATCTAGAACCCTCAGAACTACAGTGCTATGATGTCACTCACTTCCACAGGCCTTGCAGAGTGTAAACAACAACAACCCAGCTTTGTTGTGTATGTAACCATAGGGATTTGTGATGTCACCTAGAACCTTCACAGCAGCGACAGCTTTATGAGGAGCATCAGCACTGCTCTGCCTGAGCAGAACCATCACCGCCATAGGTTGTCAAATAACCCGGATTTAACCCACACAGGTAAGTCCAATGGGGTGCAGGCATGTCCTCTATGCTTACAGCTTCCCGTGGGTGTTGGTTTGATACCGTTTGGGGACAGCCAAGGAGGCATCTGCAGGCAACAAAGGTAGGTGTGTGCTTGTGTGTGTGTTTCCTATGCAGATCCTAAGCCCAGTGTCACATGCAAGTAGGAGGAGTAAGAAGGGTTCCTGGCAAATCCGGGTTATGGATTGCATTTAAAAAGGCCCCGTGGGAGTGCAATGGGCCCCTGTCTTGCTGCTTAGCAATAATGGTATGGGTTTAGGTTCTGCTGTGTGTACTGGTGGTTGACTGCCCCCCAGCCCAGAGTGTGCATGGAAAATTGTCTGGCAGCCTCCCTGACAGCAAGCAGTGATAGTGCCCATGAAGGGGACCTTGTTGGGCCCGCCCCTTTCACGGTTATCGCTTCTCGGCCTTTTGGCTAAGATCAAGTGTAGTATCTGTTCTTATCAGTTTAATATCTGATACGTCCCCTATCTGGGGACCATATATTAAATGGATTTTTGAGAACGGGGGCCGATTTCGAAGCTTGCTTCCGTCGCCCTATGCATTGACCCGATATGGCAGTATCTTCGGGTACAGTGCACCACCCCCTTACAGGGTTAAAAAGAAAGATTCCTACTTTCATTGCTACCTGCTTGCTGGCTAGCCAGCTAGCCAGCCCTGTGGGCCTTGCTGCTGCAGCCAAAAAACAAAAGGTGGTGCTGCTGCTTCTGCTTGTGTCTGGCCGCTGTTGGAGCGTCCAGGCACAGGACTTCTGCTGCTGCTGACTAAATGGCCTCCTTAATTGGATCATTTGAGTAGCCAGCACACCTGTGCAGGTAGGGCATGACATGATAGGCAGCTGCCTTGATAGCGGGTGGGTGCTGAATGTTCCTAATTGACAAAATAAGATTAATGCTTATGAAGAAATATAAAATCTCATCCCTTCCCCAATATCGCGCCACACCCCTACCCCTTAATTCCCTGGTTGAACTTGATGGACATATGTCTTTTTTCGACCGTACTAACTATGTAACTATGTAACATAACATGGGGGGGGGGGGGGGTGTCTCCTGGCTGTTCACACAGGTGTGTCATTGCTGTACATTGACCATGCATTGCTTCTGTGGTATTGCAAAGGCAAAGACAAATGCTTCCAGCCATCCATTGCACTAATGGATTGGTCATCAGCTGGCTGTCTATGTCCCGCATCAATATAGACCAAAGTACAGAGGGTTAGGCTATGCTATTGTGCACCTACCTGATGCATCAGAAGGTGCGAGGCCCTTGCTAAATTCTGTGCACAGACTTTGAGATCTATACTTTAGACTGTATCTAAACCTGCTCCAACATGGACTGACATTCTGGCCTACTTTCAGCCGATGCGACTTGTCTGTCGCTGAACAGTCGCTTTTTATGTATTCAGCACCTATGTATAATGTTGTAAAAATGCTCTAGAAGCTAAAGTCGCAGAAATGTCACACATATTTGGCCTGCAACTTTCTGTGCGACAAATTCAGACAGGAAAAATCAGTATAAATCCTTAGAAAATTATCCCCCAGTGTCTCCATCTGCTGGCGGTATTGAATAAGCATTGCTGCACTGATGGGGTATGCATTAGACGAAAAAAAAGAAGAAAAAGAAGAATAATACGCCCAGAAAAGAGGCGAAAAGGAGAAAAACGTAAAAAAACGTGAAAAAAAAGTAAGAGGAAGAGAAGGGAAAAAAAGGTGGAAATGGGTTTAAAAGTGATTTCGGCGGAGAATATATATATATATATATATATATATATATATATACGCGCACACACACACATATATATAAACGTATTCTCCGTTGAGATATTGCAGCCGCTGCTGTGTCCAGGCCCAGGAGCCTTAGCACTGTGCTGTGATGTCACTCAATACCACTGACATCACTAGGTGTAAACAACATCTCTCCTTTGCTGTGTATGTGACTATGGAGCTGTTTGGTGATGTCGTCTATTACGGCCTTCATAGAAGCAACAGGAGATTGTTGCATCCATCTAGAACCCTCAGAACTACAGTGCTATGATGTCACTCACTTCCACAGGCCTTGCAGAGTGTAAACAACAACAACCCAGCTTTGTTGTGTATGTAACCATAGGGATTTGTGATGTCACCTAGAACCTTCACAGCAGCGACAGCTTTATGAGGAGCATCAGCACTGCTCTGCCTGAGCAGAACCATCACCGCCATAGGTTGTCAAATAACCCGGATTTAACCCACACAGGTAAGTCCAATGGGGTGCAGGCATGTCCTCTATGCTTACAGCTTCCCGTGGGTGTTGGTTTGATACCGTTTGGGGACAGCCAAGGAGGCATCTGCAGGCAACAAAGGTAGGTGTGTGCTTGTGTGTGTGTTTCCTATGCAGATCCTAAGCCCAGTGTCACATGCAAGTAGGAGGAGTAAGAAGGGTTCCTGGCAAATCCGGGTTATGGATTGCATTTAAAAAGGCCCCGTGGGAGTGCAATGGGCCCCTGTCTTGCTGCTTAGCAATAATGGTATGGGTTTAGGTTCTGCTGTGTGTACTGGTGGTTGACTGCCCCCCAGCCCAGAGTGTGCATGGAAAATTGTCTGGCAGCCTCCCTGACAGCAAGCAGTGATAGTGCCCATGAAGGGGACCTTGTTGGGCCCGCCCCTTTCACGGTTATCGCTTCTCGGCCTTTTGGCTAAGATCGGGGTTTATTGCCTCGGTCGGCGCTGAGGGTGCGAGTGAACTGCGCCGCGACTAGCTGCGTAGGTGATCAAGACTGTGGTACTCGTTACCGACAGATTTGGAAAGATGGCTGGATCCAACATGTCTGCAGTGGAGAAGACCGTACGCATCAAGGTGCTAACCACGGATCGTCTAAGAAACAGCATTGAATACATCGGCCATACCATTGTGGAGCGACTGGCAGGATTTTCCTTGAGCGACCTCTTTTGTGTCCAGGAGAACAAGCGCCAAGGTATTTATGACGTGTCCTTCTTATATGATGCTGACTGCCAGAACTTTTATGAGTGCTTAAAACGGAACAGTGGAAGTGAGGTTTTGCGGGATGTGTCCTTTTATCCCCTTTTTGAAATGGGGACAAAGACTTTGTTTATCCACATGTACAATCCGTTTGTTGATGTCTCTATGATTAAGAACTTCTTGAGCATCTATTGTGAGTCTATTGCTGGTGGTACTAAGCAGACAAGCAGCATTGGTGTATTTAATGGCACGTATAAGTTCTTTGTGAAGTTGCGGCTTGATGGAGATTGCATTGGAGGCGTTAAGCACCCTCCGGCGAACTTTACCATTGCTGGTTTCAGAGGTTATCTCTATTACTACGGACAGCCATCTTTCTGTAGAAATTGTCTATTGTTTGGACATGTGAAGGAGGCCTGCCCTGGCAGTAAGAAATGCAGGAACTGTAAGCAACCGGGGCATGAGGCGGGTGCATGTCCACACCCGAGGACCTGTGACCTATGTGGGGAAGCTGGCCATGTGTACAAGAACTGTCCAGTGTTGAAGAGGAGGGAGGAGGAGAGGAGAATGGAAGAGGAAATGGTGGAGAGGAGGAGGGCAGCTGCAGCTGCGGCTGCAGTGGTTCCTGCAAGAGAGAGCGTTATTATTGGAGAGGTACAGAGTCCTGTGGTGGTAGAGGAGCAAGTGAAGGTGGTGGAGGAGCAAGTGGTGGTGGAGGAGGAGCAAATGGCGGTGCAAGTGGAAGAAGGGGAGATTGAGGATGCTCCCAGTCCCCCGGCTGAGGAGTCGCCGCAAATTGAAGAGTGGTCTTCTTCTGAGGGTGAAGACCGTGAGGAGAGACATAGAGAGAGAGAGGATGACTTTGATCTTTTTCGTCCCCCCAAGAAGACGGCCAGGAAGCTTTCTGGTGGACAGATGGAGTCGACGCTGGTGGCTACGGACAATCGGTATCAACCGCTATCTGAGAGCGACATGGATGCGTGCTCTGCGGGAGAAGCTTCTCCCACACCGCTGAGGAAAGCTACCTAAATAACTTTCTTCTTTTCTGTCAAATTCTTCCTTAGGGTTGTTAAGATGGTGGTATGTCTTTTTTAGTCGGTTCTATAAACGTTAGAGTCTTTAGAAGTAAAGTCAGAAGGACAGTAATTTTGGAGGACTTGGCAGGCAAAAAAGCGGACATTATTTGTTTGCAGGAATGTGGGCTAAATGATATTCCGGGGAAGGGAGAATGGGCTTATGGTCCTGCTGTTTGGTCGGTGTCTGGGCATAATAGGAATGATGGGGTAGGGGTGCTTTTTAAGAGCTTTAAGTTTGAAGTTTGTAGTTATGTGGTAATAGAGGAGGGGAGGTGTATCATGGTGGAGGTTAAGGTGCAGGGGGTTAAATTTAGGTTGATAAATGTGTATGCGCCGGTAAGGAGGGAGGAGCGGGTGGGGTTGTTGGAGGTAATTAAGAGGTTTCTGCCGGGTAAAATACCTTTGGTGTGGGTGGGGGATTTCAATTGTGAAATTGAGGGGAATGTGGATGTATCTGGGAATATTCTTAAAAGTATGGTGTGTGACTTTAAGTTAAAGGATGTGGCTGAAGCGTGTGGAGTGTGTCCTTTGTTAGATACATATTATTCTGATAGTGGAAGTCATAGTTCCAGACTTGATATGTGTTTTGTGTCTAAGGGTGTGTTATGTAAGAATTATATGCAAGAAAAAGTAGGATATTCAGATCATGAGTATGTGTGTTGTGAGTTAGTATTGGATGCAGATTGTGTGAGTGGGAGGGGTGTATGGAAATTAAATGTTAAATTGTTGGAAGTGGAAGGAGTGTATGATAGATATGTTAATAAGTATAGGGGTTGGTGTAAGAAAAAGAATGATTTTCCTGATATATTGTGTTGGTGGGAATGGGTTAAGGGTCAAACAAAAGTTTTCTTTAAAAGAGAGGGATATAAGCGGAATGCTGGGAGGAAGAAGAAGTATGAATGGTTGAATAAAAGATTGGTGTTTCTCAATAAGTTAAAGAAGTATGGCTGGAGTGTGGGTGAGCAGATTGAGGTTGTGAAGAGTGATCTAAAAAATTGGTTGAATGAGAAAGGTAAAGAGTTGATGTATCAAGCAAAACTTGATAAGTTAGAGAAAGATGAGAAATGTTCGAGATATTTCTTTAAAAAAGTTATTGGGAAGAGAGAGGATATGGTAAGAGTGTATGATGATGATGGCTGTCTGGTTAAAGGTAAAGCTGTGTTGGGAGTGGTTAAAAATTTTTATGAAGAGTTGTATGCGGTAAAAGATTGTGAAGAGGACTTGCAGGATGAAGTGTTGAGAGTGCTTGATAAGAGGGTGGATGGTAGTGAATATGGGACTCTGATGAGAGAGATTGGAGAGGAGGAAGTGAAGAGGACTGCGGATAGTATGTCAAGAAATAAAACGCCTGGAGAGGATGGGTTACCTGTTGAATTTTATGCTTGGATTTGGGATGTTGTGAAGGATGATTTGGTGGAAGTGTATAGGTATATGTGGAGGAATGAGAGAATGGTGGAAAGTATGAAGAGTGGAGTGGTTGTGTTGATTTATAAGAAAGGTGATGTGAATGATGTGAGGAATTGGAGGCCGATAACTTTGTTGAATGTAGATTATAAGGTGTTTGCTAAAATAATTACAAATAGGATGAGAGATGTGGTTGAGCAGGTGATTGGAGAAGAACAAGTGTGTGGAGTGCCTGGGAGAAGAATAAATGAAAATTTGTGTTTGTTGAGAGATTTGTTATGGGATAGTATGAGTAGGAAACAGGAGGTTAGAGTGATGTCGATAGATTTTGAAAAGGCGTTTGATCGTCTGTCACATAGGTTTTTGTTTAGAGTATTAGTGAGAATGGGATTCCCGGGTGATTTTGTAAATGTTGTAAGGATGCTGTATGATGGAGTATATAGTAAGGTTTTGATAAATGGTTGGATGTCTGAGAAGGTGAAAGTATGTTCTGGTGTAAGGCAGGGTTGTCCGTTGTCCCCTATGGCTTTTATATGTGCTATGGAGCCATTATTAGAGATGTTGCGGCGGGATAAGTGTGTTAGAGGTTTAAAAATTCCAGGGAGTGGTGGGAGAGAAGTCAAAGTTTTGGCCTACATGGATGATGTGTGTATTTTGGGAGAGTCTGTGGCTGTTATGAGAAGGGCAAAGTTACTAGTTGGATTGTTTTGTGGAGCGTCTGGGTTTAAGGTGAATTGGGACAAAAGTGAGTATAAATGTTTTGGTAGTATGCAAGGAAGTGAGGATGTGGGTATGAAGAATATTGAAGGTGGTATTCAGGTTTTAGGTGTTAAAATGGATGAAAGATTGGATGGGAGAGAAAGTTGGGATGATGTAGAGAAGAGAGTGTCCAAAAAATTGAGTCTTTGGAGGTTGAGAGATTTGTCTATGGTTGGGAAAGTGCTGGTTGTGAAAAGTGTAATATTGCCTATTTTATTGTATGTGGCAATAGTGTTTCCGCCAAGTTATATGGTTTTAAGGAAGTTAAAAAGAATTTTGTTTGTGTTTTTTTGGGGTACAAAAGTGGAAAGAGTGAGGAGAGAAGTTGTGATGAAGGATGGTAGTAAGGGTGGAATGGGATTTCCAAATCTAGATGTGTATTTGGGGGTGAATGTGGTGTTTGCGGTTAGAAGGATGATGAGAGGAGAAAAGAATTTTGCATGTATGTTGAGATATTTAGGTGGGCGTGTGTTATGCAAATTAGGTTGGCTGGAGAGAGATCTGAGAGTGCCTTATGCGTTTGTGTGCCCGAGTTGGTATTTGTATGTGGAAAAGTTTTTGGAGAGTTACAGGTTGATTGGTGTGAGAAAGGAGTTGTTTGAAAGTAAGAAGAATGTGTTTGGGTATGTCGCCGCAAGTGAGGTGGAGTGTCCGATTAATATGGTAAGAGGCCAGGATGTGTCTAAGGTGTGGAAGAGTTTAATGACAGATGGAATATCAAATAGACAGAGAGAGATAGGATGGCAGTGTTTGCATGGAGCCTTACCAGTAAGAGAGTTCCAAAGGAATAGAGGTATTGGAAGGAGTGAAATATGTCCGAGGGAAGATTGTAGTGGGGTTGAAAGTGTGATGCATGTGATTTGGAATTGTGACATGGCTCAGAATGTATGGAGAGGGATAGGTCCGTTGTGTAAGGAGTTGACTGGGATAAATAGGTTGTCATATGAGGTTGTGATGTTTGGTCTTAGTATGATTGGAAGAAAGAATGAAAGGGTGTTGTTTGTGTTGTTGGCGATTGTGAAGGAAGTCTTGTGGGATGTTAGAAATTTATATGTGTTTAAGAGAAAAGATGTGACTGTGGAAGGAAGTTTAAGAATGATTCTGGATAGGTTGTACACCGTTTATTTACGTGATAAAAAGAAATTAGGTGAAATAGATGCAGAGGGGATATGGAAATTTTTGAAGTGGAGACATGTTGTAAGGGTGTAATGGTGATGGTATTTGAATTTGTTTTGAATTTGCTTTGAACAAATAAAGAATGACCTAATGATGAGTTAGACTTCACCATGAGTCAAAAATGATGCGTTATCTAAGTGGTGTTTAGTCTAAACCTGAAGGTTTATAAAAAAAAAAAAAAAAAAAAAAAAAAAAATCTGTTCTTATCAGTTTAATATCTGATACGTCCCCTATCTGGGGACCATATATTAAATGGATTTTTGAGAACGGGGGCCGATTTCGAAGCTTGCTTCCGTCGCCCTATGCATTGACCCGATATGGCAGTATCTTCGGGTACAGTGCACCACCCCCTTACAGGGTTAAAAAGAAAGATTCCTACTTTCATTGCTACCTGCTTGCTGGCTAGCCAGCTAGCCAGCCCTGTGGGCCTTGCTGCTGCAGCCAAAAAACAAAAGGTGGTGCTGCTGCTGCTGCTTCTGCTGCTTCTGCTTGTGTCTGGCCGCTGTTGGAGCGTCCAGGCACAGGACTTCTGCTGCTGCTGACTAAATGGCCTCCTTAATTGGATCATTTGAGTAGCCAGCACACCTGTGCAGGTAGGGCATGACATGATAGGCAGCTGCCTTGATAGCGGGTGGGTGCTGAATGTTCCTAATTGACAAAATAAGATTAATGCTTATGAAGAAATATAAAATCTCATCCCTTCCCCAATATCGCGCCACACCCCTACCCCTTAATTCCCTGGTTGAACTTGATGGACATATGTCTTTTTTCGACCGTACTAACTATGTAACTATGTAACATAACATGGGGGGGGGTCTCCTGGCTGTTCACACAGGTGTGTCATTGCTGTACATTGACCATGCATTGCTTCTGTGGTATTGCAAAGGCAAAGACAAATGCTTCCAGCCATCCATTGCACTAATGGATTGGTCATCAGCTGGCTGTCTATGTCCCGCATCAATATAGACCAAAGTACAGAGGGTTAGGCTATGCTATTGTGCACCTACCTGATGCATCAGAAGGTGCGAGGCCCTTGCTAAATTCTGTGCACAGACTTTGAGATCTATACTTTAGACTGTATCTAAACCTGCTCCAACATGGACTGACATTCTGGCCTACTTTCAGCCGATGCGACTTGTCTGTCGCTGAACAGTCGCTTTTTATGTATTCAGCACCTATGTATAATGTTGTAAAAATGCTCTAGAAGCTAAAGTCGCAGAAATGTCACACATATTTGGCCTGCAACTTTCTGTGCGACAAATTCAGACAGGAAAAATCAGTATAAATCCTTAGAAAATTATCCCCCAGTGTCTCCATCTGCTGGCGGTATTGAATAAGCATTGCTGCACTGATGGGGTATGCATTAGACGAAAAAAAAGAAGAAAAAGAAGAATAATACGCCCAGAAAAGAGGCGAAAAGGAGAAAAACGTAAAAAAACGTGAAAAAAAAGTAAGAGGAAGAGAAGGGGAAAAAAAGGTGGAAATGGGTTTAAAAGTGATTTCGGCGGAGAAATATATATATATATATATATATATATATATATATATATATATATACGCGCACACACACACATATATATAAACGTATTCTCCGTTGAGATATTGCAGCCGCTGCTGTGTCCAGGCCCAGGAGCCTTAGCACTGTGCTGTGATGTCACTCAATACCACTGACATCACTAGGTGTAAACAACATCTCTCCTTTGCTGTGTATGTGACTATGGAGCTGTTTGGTGATGTCGTCTATTACGGCCTTCATAGAAGCAACAGGAGATTGTTGCATCCATCTAGAACCCTCAGAACTACAGTGCTATGATGTCACTCACTTCCACAGGCCTTGCAGAGTGTAAACAACAACAACCCAGCTTTGTTGTGTATGTAACCATAGGGATTTGTGATGTCACCTAGAACCTTCACAGCAGCGACAGCTTTATGAGGAGCATCAGCACTGCTCTGCCTGAGCAGAACCATCACCGCCATAGGTTGTCAAATAACCCGGATTTAACCCACACAGGTAAGTCCAATGGGGTGCAGGCATGTCCTCTATGCTTACAGCTTCCCGTGGGTGTTGGTTTGATACCGTTTGGGGACAGCCAAGGAGGCATCTGCAGGCAACAAAGGTAGGTGTGTGCTTGTGTGTGTGTTTCCTATGCAGATCCTAAGCCCAGTGTCACATGCAAGTAGGAGGAGTAAGAAGGGTTCCTGGCAAATCCGGGTTATGGATTGCATTTAAAAAGGCCCCGTGGGAGTGCAATGGGCCCCTGTCTTGCTGCTTAGCAATAATGGTATGGGTTTAGGTTCTGCTGTGTGTACTGGTGGTTGACTGCCCCCCAGCCCAGAGTGTGCATGGAAAATTGTCTGGCAGCCTCCCTGACAGCAAGCAGTGATAGTGCCCATGAAGGGGACCTTGTTGGGCCCGCCCCTTTCACGGTTATCGCTTCTCGGCCTTTTGGCTAAGATCAAGTGTAGTATCTGTTCTTATCAGTTTAATATCTGATACGTCCCCTATCTGGGGACCATATATTAAATGGATTTTTGAGAACGGGGGCCGATTTCGAAGCTTGCTTCCGTCGCCCTATGCATTGACCCGATATGGCAGTATCTTCGGGTACAGTGCACCACCCCCTTACAGGGTTAAAAAGAAAGATTCCTACTTTCATTGCTACCTGCTTGCTGGCTAGCCAGCTAGCCAGCCCTGTGGGCCTTGCTGCTGCAGCCAAAAAACAAAAGGTGCTGCTGCTGCTGCTGCTTCTGCTGCTTCTGCTTGTGTCTGGCCGCTGTTGGAGCGTCCAGGCACAGGACTTCTGCTGCTGCTGACTAAATGGCCTCCTTAATTGGATCATTTGAGTAGCCAGCACACCTGTGCAGGTAGGGCATGACATGATAGGCAGCTGCCTTGATAGCGGGTGGGTGCTGAATGTTCCTAATTGACAAAATAAGATTAATGCTTATGAAGAAATATAAAATCTCATCCCTTCCCCAATATCGCGCCACACCCCTACCCCTTAATTCCCTGGTTGAACTTGATGGACATATGTCTTTTTTCGACCGTACTAACTATGTAACTATGTAACATAACATGGGGGGGGGGTCTCCTGGCTGTTCACACAGGTGTGTCATTGCTGTACATTGACCATGCATTGCTTCTGTGGTATTGCAAAGGCAAAGACAAATGCTTCCAGCCATCCATTGCACTAATGGATTGGTCATCAGCTGGCTGTCTATGTCCCGCATCAATATAGACCAAAGTACAGAGGGTTAGGCTATGCTATTGTGCACCTACCTGATGCATCAGAAGGTGCGAGGCCCTTGCTAAATTCTGTGCACAGACTTTGAGATCTATACTTTAGACTGTATCTAAACCTGCTCCAACATGGACTGACATTCTGGCCTACTTTCAGCCGATGCGACTTGTCTGTCGCTGAACAGTCGCTTTTTATGTATTCAGCACCTATGTATAATGTTGTAAAAATGCTCTAGAAGCTAAAGTCGCAGAAATGTCACACATATTTGGCCTGCAACTTTCTGTGCGACAAATTCAGACAGGAAAAATCAGTATAAATCCTTAGAAAATTATCCCCCAGTGTCTCCATCTGCTGGCGGTATTGAATAAGCATTGCTGCACTGATGGGGTATGCATTAGACGAAAAAAAAGAAGAAAAAGAAGAATAATACGCCCAGAAAAGAGGCGAAAAGGAGTAAAACGTAAAAAAACGTGAAAAAAAAGTAAGAGGAAGAGAAGGGAAAAAAAGGTGGAAATGGGTTTAAAAGTGATTTCGGCGGAGTATATATATATATATATATATATATATATATATATATATATATATATATATACGCGCACACACACACATATATATAAACGTATTCTCCGTTGAGATATTGCAGCCGCTGCTGTGTCCAGGCCCAGGAGCCTTAGCACTGTGCTGTGATGTCACTCAATACCACTGACATCACTAGGTGTAAACAACATCTCTCCTTTGCTGTGTATGTGACTATGGAGCTGTTTGGTGATGTCGTCTATTATGGCCTTCATAGAAGCAACAGGAGATTGTTGCATCCATCTAGAACCCTCAGAACTACAGTGCTATGATGTCACTCACTTCCACAGGCCTTGCAGAGTGTAAACAACAACAACCCAGCTTTGTTGTGTATGTAACCATAGGGATTTGTGATGTCACCTAGAACCTTCACAGCAGCGACAGCTTTATGAGGAGCATCAGCACTGCTCTGCCTGAGCAGAACCATCACCGCCATAGGTTGTCAAATAACCCGGATTTAACCCACACAGGTAAGTCCAATGGGGTGCAGGCATGTCCTCTATGCTTACAGCTTCCCGTGGGTGTTGGTTTGATACCGTTTGGGGACAGCCAAGGAGGCATCTGCAGGCAACAAAGGTAGGTGTGTGCTTGTGTGTGTGTTTCCTATGCAGATCCTAAGCCCAGTGTCACATGCAAGTAGGAGGAGTAAGAAGGGTTCCTGGCAAATCCGGGTTATGGATTGCATTTAAAAAGGCCCCGTGGGAGTGCAATGGGCCCCTGTCTTGCTGCTTAGCAATAATGGTATGGGTTTAGGTTCTGCTGTGTGTACTGGTGGTTGACTGCCCCCCAGCCCAGAGTGTGCATGGAAAATTGTCTGGCAGCCTCCCTGACAGCAAGCAGTGATAGTGCCCATGAAGGGGACCTTGTTGGGCCCGCCCCTTTCACGGTTATCGCTTCTCGGCCTTTTGGCTAAGATCAAGTGTAGTATCTGTTCTTATCAGTTTAATATCTGATACGTCCCCTATCTGGGGACCATATATTAAATGGATTTTTGAGAACGGGGGCCGATTTCGAAGCTTGCTTCCGTCGCCCTATGCATTGACCCGATATGGCAGTATCTTCGGGTACAGTGCACCACCCCCTTACAGGGTTAAAAAGAAAGATTCCTACTTTCATTGCTACCTGCTTGCTGGCTAGCCAGCTAGCCAGCCCTGTGGGCCTTGCTGCTGCAGCCAAAAAACAAAAGGTGGTGCTGCTGCTGCTGCTTCTGCTGCTTCTGCTTGTGTCTGGCCGCTGTTGGAGCGTCCAGGCACAGGACTTCTGCTGCTGCTGACTAAATGGCCTCCTTAATTGGATCATTTGAGTAGCCAGCACACCTGTGCAGGTAGGGCATGACATGATAGGCAGCTGCCTTGATAGCGGGTGGGTGCTGAATGTTCCTAATTGACAAAATAAGATTAATGCTTATGAAGAAATATAAAATCTCATCCCTTCCCCAATATCGCGCCACACCCCTACCCCTTAATTCCCTGGTTGAACTTGATGGACATATGTCTTTTTTCGACCGTACTAACTATGTAACTATGTAACATAACATGGGGGGGGGGGGGGGGTGTCTCCTGGCTGTTCACACAGGTGTGTCATTGCTGTACATTGACCATGCATTGCTTCTGTGGTATTGCAAAGGCAAAGACAAATGCTTCCAGCCATCCATTGCACTAATGGATTGGTCATCAGCTGGCTGTCTATGTCCCGCATCAATATAGACCAAAGTACAGAGGGTTAGGCTATGCTATTGTGCACCTACCTGATGCATCAGAAGGTGCGAGGCCCTTGCTAAATTCTGTGCACAGACTTTGAGATCTATACTTTAGACTGTATCTAAACCTGCTCCAACATGGACTGACATTCTGGCCTACTTTCAGCCGATGCGACTTGTCTGTCGCTGAACAGTCGCTTTTTATGTATTCAGCACCTATGTATAATGTTGTAAAAATGCTCTAGAAGCTAAAGTCGCAGAAATGTCACACATATTTGGCCTGCAACTTTCTGTGCGACAAATTCAGACAGGAAAAATCAGTATAAATCCTTAGAAAATTATCCCCCAGTGTCTCCATCTGCTGGCGGTATTGAATAAGCATTGCTGCACTGATGGGGTATGCATTAGACGAAAAAAAAGAAGAAAAAGAAGAATAATACGCCCAGAAAAGAGGCGAAAAGGAGAAAAACGTAAAAAAACGTGAAAAAAAAGTAAGAGGAAGAGAAGGGAAAAAAAGGTGGAAATGGGTTTAAAAGTGATTTCGGCGGAGAAATATATATATATATTTTTATATATATATATATATATATATATATATATATATATATATACGCGCACACACACACATATATATAAACGTATTCTCCGTTGAGATATTGCAGCCGCTGCTGTGTCCAGGCCCAGGAGCCTTAGCACTGTGCTGTGATGTCACTCAATACCACTGACATCACTAGGTGTAAACAACATCTCTCCTTTGCTGTGTATGTGACTATGGAGCTGTTTGGTGATGTCGTCTATTATGGCCTTCATAGAAGCAACAGGAGATTGTTGCATCCATCTAGAACCCTCAGAACTACAGTGCTATGATGTCACTCACTTCCACAGGCCTTGCAGAGTGTAAACAACAACAACCCAGCTTTGTTGTGTATGTAACCATAGGGATTTGTGATGTCACCTAGAACCTTCACAGCAGCGACAGCTTTATGAGGAGCATCAGCACTGCTCTGCCTGAGCAGAACCATCACCGCCATAGGTTGTCAAATAACCCGGATTTAACCCACACAGGTAAGTCCAATGGGGTGCAGGCATGTCCTCTATGCTTACAGCTTCCCGTGGGTGTTGGTTTGATACCGTTTGGGGACAGCCAAGGAGGCATCTGCAGGCAACAAAGGTAGGTGTGTGCTTGTGTGTGTGTTTCCTATGCAGATCCTAAGCCCAGTGTCACATGCAAGTAGGAGGAGTAAGAAGGGTTCCTGGCAAATCCGGGTTATGGATTGCATTTAAAAAGGCCCCGTGGGAGTGCAATGGGCCCCTGTCTTGCTGCTTAGCAATAATGGTATGGGTTTAGGTTCTGCTGTGTGTACTGGTGGTTGACTGCCCCCCAGCCCAGAGTGTGCATGGAAAATTGTCTGGCAGCCTCCCTGACAGCAAGCAGTGATAGTGCCCATGAAGGGGACCTTGTTGGGCCCGCCCCTTTCACGGTTATCGCTTCTCGGCCTTTTGGCTAAGATCAAGTGTAGTATCTGTTCTTATCAGTTTAATATCTGATACGTCCCCTATCTGGGGACCATATATTAAATGGATTTTTGAGAACGGGGGCCGATTTCGAAGCTTGCTTCCGTCGCCCTATGCATTGACCCGATATGGCAGTATCTTCGGGTACAGTGCACCACCCCCTTACAGGGTTAAAAAGAAAGATTCCTACTTTCATTGCTACCTGCTTGCTGGCTAGCCAGCTAGCCAGCCCTGTGGGCCTTGCTGCTGCAGCCAAAAAACAAAAGGTGGTGCTGCTGCTGCTGCTTCTGCTGCTTCTGCTTGTGTCTGGCCGCTGTTGGAGCGTCCAGGCACAGGACTTCTGCTGCTGCTGACTAAATGGCCTCCTTAATTGGATCATTTGAGTAGCCAGCACACCTGTGCAGGTAGGGCATGACATGATAGGCAGCTGCCTTGATAGCGGGTGGGTGCTGAATGTTCCTAATTGACAAAATAAGATTAATGCTTATGAAGAAATATAAAATCTCATCCCTTCCCCAATATCGCGCCACACCCCTACCCCTTAATTCCCTGGTTGAACTTGATGGACATATGTCTTTTTTCGACCGTACTAACTATGTAACTATGTAACATAACATGGGGGGGGGGGGGGGGGTGTCTCCTGGCTGTTCACACAGGTGTGTCATTGCTGTACATTGACCATGCATTGCTTCTGTGGTATTGCAAAGGAAAGACAAATGCTTCCAGCCATCCATTGCACTAATGGATTGGTCATCAGCTGGCTGTCTATGTCCCGCATCAATATAGACCAAAGTACAGAGGGTTAGGCTATGCTATTGTGCACCTACCTGATGCATCAGAAGGTGCGAGGCCCTTGCTAAATTCTGTGCACAGACTTTGAGATCTATACTTTAGACTGTATCTAAACCTGCTCCAACATGGACTGACATTCTGGCCTACTTTCAGCCGATGCGACTTGTCTGTCGCTGAACAGTCGCTTTTTATGTATTCAGCACCTATGTATAATGTTGTAAAAATGCTCTAGAAGCTAAAGTCGCAGAAATGTCACACATATTTGGCCTGCAACTTTCTGTGCGACAAATTCAGACAGGAAAAATCAGTATAAATCCTTAGAAAATTATCCCCCAGTGTCTCCATCTGCTGGCGGTATTGAATAAGCATTGCTGCACTGATGGGGTATGCATTAGACGAAAAAAAAGAAGAAAAAGAAGAATAATACGCCCAGAAAAGAGGCGAAAAGGAGAAAAACGTAAAAAAACGTGAAAAAAAAGTAAGAGGAAGAGAAGGGAAAAAAAGGTGGAAATGGGTTTAAAAGTGATTTCGGCGGAGAAATATATATATATATATATATATATATATATATATATATATATATATATATATATATATATACGCGCACACACACACATATATATAAACGTATTCTCCGTTGAGATATTGCAGCCGCTGCTGTGTCCAGGCCCAGGAGCCTTAGCACTGTGCTGTGATGTCACTCAATACCACTGACATCACTAGGTGTAAACAACATCTCTCCTTTGCTGTGTATGTGACTATGGAGCTGTTTGGTGATGTCGTCTATTATGGCCTTCATAGAAGCAACAGGAGATTGTTGCATCCATCTAGAACCCTCAGAACTACAGTGCTATGATGTCACTCACTTCCACAGGCCTTGCAGAGTGTAAACAACAACAACCCAGCTTTGTTGTGTATGTAACCATAGGGATTTGTGATGTCACCTAGAACCTTCACAGCAGCGACAGCTTTATGAGGAGCATCAGCACTGCTCTGCCTGAGCAGAACCATCACCGCCATAGGTTGTCAAATAACCCGGATTTAACCCACACAGGTAAGTCCAATGGGGTGCAGGCATGTCCTCTATGCTTACAGCTTCCCGTGGGTGTTGGTTTGATACCGTTTGGGGACAGCCAAGGAGGCATCTGCAGGCAACAAAGGTAGGTGTGTGCTTGTGTGTGTGTTTCCTATGCAGATCCTAAGCCCAGTGTCACATGCAAGTAGGAGGAGTAAGAAGGGTTCCTGGCAAATCCGGGTTATGGATTGCATTTAAAAAGGCCCCGTGGGAGTGCAATGGGCCCCTGTCTTGCTGCTTAGCAATAATGGTATGGGTTTAGGTTCTGCTGTGTGTACTGGTGGTTGACTGCCCCCCAGCCCAGAGTGTGCATGGAAAATTGTCTGGCAGCCTCCCTGACAGCAAGCAGTGATAGTGCCCATGAAGGGGACCTTGTTGGGCCCGCCCCTTTCACGGTTATCGCTTCTCGGCCTTTTGGCTAAGATCAAGTGTAGTATCTGTTCTTATCAGTTTAATATCTGATACGTCCCCTATCTGGGGACCATATATTAAATGGATTTTTGAGAACGGGGGCCGATTTCGAAGCTTGCTTCCGTCGCCCTATGCATTGACCCGATATGGCAGTATCTTCGGGTACAGTGCACCACCCCCTTACAGGGTTAAAAAGAAAGATTCCTACTTTCATTGCTACCTGCTTGCTGGCTAGCCAGCTAGCCAGCCCTGTGGGCCTTGCTGCTGCAGCCAAAAAACAAAAGGTGGTGCTGCTGCTGCTGCTTCTGCTGCTTCTGCTTGTGTCTGGCCGCTGTTGGAGCGTCCAGGCACAGGACTTCTGCTGCTGCTGACTAAATGGCCTCCTTAATTGGATCATTTGAGTAGCCAGCACACCTGTGCAGGTAGGGCATGACATGATAGGCAGCTGCCTTGATAGCGGGTGGGTGCTGAATGTTCCTAATTGACAAAATAAGATTAATGCTTATGAAGAAATATAAAATCTCATCCCTTCCCCAATATCGCGCCACACCCCTACCCCTTAATTCCCTGGTTGAACTTGATGGACATATGTCTTTTTTCGACCGTACTAACTATGTAACTATGTAACATAACATGGGGGGGGGGGGGGGGGGGTCTCCTGGCTGTTCACACAGGTGTGTCATTGCTGTACATTGACCATGCATTGCTTCTGTGGTATTGCAAAGGCAAAGACAAATGCTTCCAGCCATCCATTGCACTAATGGATTGGTCATCAGCTGGCTGTCTATGTCCCGCATCAATATAGACCAAAGTACAGAGGGTTAGGCTATGCTATTGTGCACCTACCTGATGCATCAGAAGGTGCGAGGCCCTTGCTAAATTCTGTGCACAGACTTTGAGATCTATACTAGACTGTATCTAAACCTGCTCCAACATGGACTGACATTCTGGCCTACTTTCAGCCGATGCGACTTGTCTGTCGCTGAACAGTCGCTTTTTATGTATTCAGCACCTATGTATAATGTTGTAAAAATGCTCTAGAAGCTAAAGTCGCAGAAATGTCACACATATTTGGCCTGCAACTTTCTGTGCGACAAATTCAGACAGGAAAAATCAGTATAAATCCTTAGAAAATTATCCCCCAGTGTCTCCATCTGCTGGCGGTATTGAATAAGCATTGCTGCACTGATGGGGTATGCATTAGATGAAAAAAAAGAAGAAAAAGAAGAATAATACGCCCAGAAAAGAGGCGAAAAGGAGAAAAACGTAAAAAAACGTGAAAAAAAAGTAAGAGGAAGAGAAGGGAAAAAAAGGTGGAAATGGGTTTAAAAGTGATTTCGGCGGAGAAATATATATATATATATATATATATATATATATATATATATATATATATATACGCGCACACACACACATATATATAAACGTATTCTCCGTTGAGATATTGCAGCCGCTGCTGTGTCCAGGCCCAGGAGCCTTAGCACTGTGCTGTGATGTCACTCAATACCACTGACATCACTAGGTGTAAACAACATCTCTCCTTTGCTGTGTATGTGACTATGGAGCTGTTTGGTGATGTCGTCTATTATGGCCTTCATAGAAGCAACAGGAGATTGTTGCATCCATCTAGAACCCTCAGAACTACAGTGCTATGATGTCACTCACTTCCACAGGCCTTGCAGAGTGTAAACAACAACAACCCAGCTTTGTTGTGTATGTAACCATAGGGATTTGTGATGTCACCTAGAACCTTCACAGCAGCGACAGCTTTATGAGGAGCATCAGCACTGCTCTGCCTGAGCAGAACCATCACCGCCATAGGTTGTCAAATAACCCGGATTTAACCCACACAGGTAAGTCCAATGGGGTGCAGGCATGTCCTCTATGCTTACAGCTTCCCGTGGGTGTTGGTTTGATACCGTTTGGGGACAGCCAAGGAGGCATCTGCAGGCAACAAAGGTAGGTGTGTGCTTGTGTGTGTGTTTCCTATGCAGATCCTAAGCCCAGTGTCACATGCAAGTAGGAGGAGTAAGAAGGGTTCCTGGCAAATCCGGGTTATGGATTGCATTTAAAAAGGCCCCGTGGGAGTGCAATGGGCCCCTGTCTTGCTGCTTAGCAATAATGGTATGGGTTTAGGTTCTGCTGTGTGTACTGGTGGTTGACTGCCCCCCAGCCCAGAGTGTGCATGGAAAATTGTCTGGCAGCCTCCCTGACAGCAAGCAGTGATAGTGCCCATGAAGGGGACCTTGTTGGGCCCGCCCCTTTCACGGTTATCGCTTCTCGGCCTTTTGGCTAAGATCAAGTGTAGTATCTGTTCTTATCAGTTTAATATCTGATACGTCCCCTATCTGGGGACCATATATTAAATGGATTTTTGAGAACGGGGGCCGATTTCGAAGCTTGCTTCCGTCGCCCTATGCATTGACCCGATATGGCAGTATCTTCGGGTACAGTGCACCACCCCCTTACAGGGTTAAAAAGAAAGATTCCTACTTTCATTGCTACCTGCTTGCTGGCTAGCCAGCTAGCCAGCCCTGTGGGCCTTGCTGCTGCAGCCAAAAAACAAAAGGTGGTGCTGCTGCTGCTGCTTCTGCTGCTTCTGCTTGTGTCTGGCCGCTGTTGGAGCGTCCAGGCACAGGACTTCTGCTGCTGCTGACTAAATGGCCTCCTTAATTGGATCATTTGAGTAGCCAGCACACCTGTGCAGGTAGGGCATGACATGATAGGCAGCTGCCTTGATAGCGGGTGGGTGCTGAATGTTCCTAATTGACAAAATAAGATTAATGCTTATGAAGAAATATAAAATCTCATCCCTTCCCCAATATCGCGCCACACCCCTACCCCTTAATTCCCTGGTTGAACTTGATGGACATATGTCTTTTTTCGACCGTACTAACTATGTAACTATGTAACATAACATGGGGGGGGGGGGGGGGGGGGGGTCTCCTGGCTGTTCACACAGGTGTGTCATTGCTGTACATTGACCATGCATTGCTTCTGTGGTATTGCAAAGGCAAAGACAAATGCTTCCAGCCATCCATTGCACTAATGGATTGGTCATCAGCTGGCTGTCTATGTCCCGCATCAATATAGACCAAAGTACAGAGGGTTAGGCTATGCTATTGTGCACCTACCTGATGCATCAGAAGGTGCGAGGCCCTTGCTAAATTCTGTGCACAGACTTTGAGATCTATACTTTAGACTGTATCTAAACCTGCTCCAACATGGACTGACATTCTGGCCTACTTTCAGCCGATGCGACTTGTCTGTCGCTGAACAGTCGCTTTTTATGTATTCAGCACCTATGTATAATGTTGTAAAAATGCTCTAGAAGCTAAAGTCGCAGAAATGTCACACATATTTGGCCTGCAACTTTCTGTGCGACAAATTCAGACAGGAAAAATCAGTATAAATCCTTAGAAAATTATCCCCCAGTGTCTCCATCTGCTGGCGGTATTGAATAAGCATTGCTGCACTGATGGAGTATGCATTAGACGAAAAAAAAGAAGAAAAAGAAGAATAATACGCCCAGAAAAGAGGCGAAAAGGAGAAAAACGTAAAAAAACGTGAAAAAAAAGTAAGAGGAAGAGAAGGGAAAAAAAGGTGGAAATGGGTTTAAAAGTGATTTCGGCGGAGATATATATATATATATATATATATATATATATATATATATATATATACGCGCACACACACACATATATATAAACGTATTCTCCGTTGAGATATTGCAGCCGCTGCTGTGTCCAGGCCCAGGAGCCTTAGCACTGTGCTGTGATGTCACTCAATACCACTGACATCACTAGGTGTAAACAACATCTCTCCTTTGCTGTGTATGTGACTATGGAGCTGTTTGGTGATGTCGTCTATTATGGCCTTCATAGAAGCAACAGGAGATTGTTGCATCCATCTAGAACCCTCAGAACTACAGTGCTATGATGTCACTCACTTCCACAGGCCTTGCAGAGTGTAAACAACAACAACCCAGCTTTGTTGTGTATGTAACCATAGGGATTTGTGATGTCACCTAGAACCTTCACAGCAGCGACAGCTTTATGAGGAGCATCAGCACTGCTCTGCCTGAGCAGAACCATCACCGCCATAGGTTGTCAAATAACCCGGATTTAACCCACACAGGTAAGTCCAATGGGGTGCAGGCATGTCCTCTATGCTTACAGCTTCCCGTGGGTGTTGGTTTGATACCGTTTGGGGACAGCCAAGGAGGCATCTGCAGGCAACAAAGGTAGGTGTGTGCTTGTGTGTGTGTTTCCTATGCAGATCCTAAGCCCAGTGTCACATGCAAGTAGGAGGAGTAAGAAGGGTTCCTGGCAAATCCGGGTTATGGATTGCATTTAAAAAGGCCCCGTGGGAGTGCAATGGGCCCCTGTCTTGCTGCTTAGCAATAATGGTATGGGTTTAGGTTCTGCTGTGTGTACTGGTGGTTGACTGCCCCCCAGCCCAGAGTGTGCATGGAAAATTGTCTGGCAGCCTCCCTGACAGCAAGCAGTGATAGTGCCCATGAAGGGGACCTTGTTGGGCCCGCCCCTTTCACGGTTATCGCTTCTCGGCCTTTTGGCTAAGATCAAGTGTAGTATCTGTTCTTATCAGTTTAATATCTGATACGTCCCCTATCTGGGGACCATATATTAAATGGATTTTTGAGAACGGGGGCCGATTTCGAAGCTTGCTTCCGTCGCCCTATGCATTGACCCGATATGGCAGTATCTTCGGGTACAGTGCACCACCCCCTTACAGGGTTAAAAAGAAAGATTCCTACTTTCATTGCTACCTGCTTGCTGGCTAGCCAGCTAGCCAGCCCTGTGGGCCTTGCTGCTGCAGCCAAAAAACAAAAGGTGGTGCTGCTGCTGCTGCTTCTGCTGCTTCTGCTTGTGTCTGGCCGCTGTTGGAGCGTCCAGGCACAGGACTTCTGCTGCTGCTGACTAAACGGCCTCCTTAATTGGATCATTTGAGTAGCCAGCACACCTGTGCAGGTAGGGCATGACATGATAGGCAGCTGCCTTGATAGCGGGTGGGTGCTGAATGTTCCTAATTGACAAAATAAGATTAATGCTTATGAAGAAATATAAAATCTCATCCCTTCCCCAATATCGCGCCACACCCCTACCCCTTAATTCCCTGGTTGAACTTGATGGACATATGTCTTTTTTCGACCGTACTAACTATGTAACTATGTAACATAACATGGGGGGGGGGGGGGGGGGTCTCCTGGCTGTTCACACAGGTGTGTCATTGCTGTACATTGACCATGCATTGCTTCTGTGGTATTGCAAAGGCAAAGACAAATGCTTCCAGCCATCCATTGCACTAATGGATTGGTCATCAGCTGGCTGTCTATGTCCCGCATCAATATAGACCAAAGTACAGAGGGTTAGGCTATGCTATTGTGCACCTACCTGATGCATCAGAAGGTGCGAGGCCCTTGCTAAATTCTGTGCACAGACTTTGAGATCTATACTTTAGACTGTATCTAAACCTGCTCCAACATGGACTGACATTCTGGCCTACTTTCAGCCGATGCGACTTGTCTGTCGCTGAACAGTCGCTTTTTATGTATTCAGCACCTATGTATAATGTTGTAAAAATGCTCTAGAAGCTAAAGTCGCAGAAATGTCACACATATTTGGCCTGCAACTTTCTGTGCGACAAATTCAGACAGGAAAAATCAGTATAAATCCTTAGAAAATTATCCCCCAGTGTCTCCATCTGCTGGCGGTATTGAATAAGCATTGCTGCACTGATGGGGTATGCATTAGACGAAAAAAAAGAAGAAAAAGAAGAATAATACGCCCAGAAAAGAGGCGAAAAGGAGAAAAACGTAAAAAAACGTGAAAAAAAAGTAAGAGGAAGAGAAGGGAAAAAAAGGTGGAAATGGGTTTAAAAGTGATTTCGGCGGAGAAATATATATATATATTTATATATATATATATATATATATATATATATATATATATATATATATATACGCGCACACACACACATATATATAAACGTATTCTCCGTTGAGATATTGCAGCCGCTGCTGTGTCCAGGCCCAGGAGCCTTAGCACTGTGCTGTGATGTCACTCAATACCACTGACATCACTAGGTGTAAACAACATCTCTCCTTTGCTGTGTATGTGACTATGGAGCTGTTTGGTGATGTCGTCTATTATGGCCTTCATAGAAGCAACAGGAGATTGTTGCATCCATCTAGAACCCTCAGAACTACAGTGCTATGATGTCACTCACTTCCACAGGCCTTGCAGAGTGTAAACAACAACAACCCAGCTTTGTTGTGTATGTAACCATAGGGATTTGTGATGTCACCTAGAACCTTCACAGCAGCGACAGCTTTATGAGGAGCATCAGCACTGCTCTGCCTGAGCAGAACCATCACCGCCATAGGTTGTCAAATAACCCGGATTTAACCCACACAGGTAAGTCCAATGGGGTGCAGGCATGTCCTCTATGCTTACAGCTTCCCGTGGGTGTTGGTTTGATACCGTTTGGGGACAGCCAAGGAGGCATCTGCAGGCAACAAAGGTAGGTGTGTGCTTGTGTGTGTGTTTCCTATGCAGATCCTAAGCCCAGTGTCACATGCAAGTAGGAGGAGTAAGAAGGGTTCCTGGCAAATCCGGGTTATGGATTGCATTTAAAAAGGCCCCGTGGGAGTGCAATGGGCCCCTGTCTTGCTGCTTAGCAATAATGGTATGGGTTTAGGTTCTGCTGTGTGTACTGGTGGTTGACTGCCCCCCAGCCCAGAGTGTGCATGGAAAATTGTCTGGCAGCCTCCCTGACAGCAAGCAGTGATAGTGCCCATGAAGGGGACCTTGTTGGGCCCGCCCCTTTCACGGTTATCGCTTCTCGGCCTTTTGGCTAAGATCAAGTGTAGTATCTGTTCTTATCAGTTTAATATCTGATACGTCCCCTATCTGGGGACCATATATTAAATGGATTTTTGAGAACGGGGGCCGATTTCGAAGCTTGCTTCCGTCGCCCTATGCATTGACCCGATATGGCAGTATCTTCGGGTACAGTGCACCACCCCCTTACAGGGTTAAAAAGAAAGATTCCTACTTTCATTGCTACCTGCTTGCTGGCTAGCCAGCTAGCCAGCCCTGTGGGCCTTGCTGCTGCAGCCAAAAAACAAAAGGTGGTGCTGCTGCTGCTGCTTCTGCTGCTTCTGCTTGTGTCTGGCCGCTGTTGGAGCGTCCAGGCACAGGACTTCTGCTGCTGCTGACTAAATGGCCTCCTTAATTGGATCATTTGAGTAGCCAGCACACCTGTGCAGGTAGGGCATGACATGATAGGCAGCTGCCTTGATAGCGGGTGGGTGCTGAATGTTCCTAATTGACAAAATAAGATTAATGCTTATGAAGAAATATAAAATCTCATCCCTTCCCCAATATCGCGCCACACCCCTACCCCTTAATTCCCTGGTTGAACTTGATGGACATATGTCTTTTTTCGACCGTACTAACTATGTAACTATGTAACATAACATGGGGGGGGGGGGGGGGTCTCCTGGCTGTTCACACAGGTGTGTCATTGCTGTACATTGACCATGCATTGCTTCTGTGGTATTGCAAAGGCAAAGACAAATGCTTCCAGCCATCCATTGCACTAATGGATTGGTCATCAGCTGGCTGTCTATGTCCCCCCGCATCAATATAGACCAAAGTACAGAGGGTTAGGCTATGCTATTGTGCACCTACCTGATGCATCAGAAGGTGCGAGGCCCTTGCTAAATTCTGTGCACAGACTTTGAGATCTAT